>NC_081763.1:26531471-26831471 GCF_963082965.1 Carassius carassius | reverse complement strand
GCTTTAACACTAAACTGACATTGCCTCTTTTTCTACTCAGGGTTTGTCAGGAGCACAAGGGCCGGTTGGATATCCTGGGCCCCGTGGAGTCAAGGTGAGCAGTTTTGAGATCGCAGCTAGTACGGTTAGCTCCAAAGACACTCAAAGACATTCGGTCTAGGATGGCAGACTTTTGATTGACAGTCCGAATGTCGGTGAATGGCAGACAACTGGCTCAATTAGACCAGTTTAATTCTCCCCGGAAAAACCTTGACACTGCGCAACACTCGCGATGGACATTGGAAAACTCAACAAGGAGGAAAACGAACCTGTCTGGGCTTGTTTGTGTGGAAGTGTGTGATGCCTTCAGCCATGTGGTCAAGGAAAAAAATGGATTTATCCTGCTAGCACATAAATTTACTCTGATGGTGTCATCCAGATTATTGTCATCTGTGTCTGTATTCTGTCACAGTGGTGTTTTTATTTGTTGCTGTATTTCTTATCTCCAGCATTTTGCAAGCCGTGACTTTTATTACTTTAAACAGTCAGTGTTGGTATTCATGTCAAGACATCCTATCTGAGATTCTGCCTTTCAGGTGAACGTTCCCTACTTGAGGTTTGGAGATGTGAAAAGATCTCTGCGGTGCACACTGATAAATTTGGTTCTTTTCTAACAGGGCACAGATGGGGTGAGGGGACTGAAGGGTAGCAAGGGGGAGAAGGTGAGAGAAAAAACATAATCCACTTGTTTTCTCATAACAAAGCCAAGGGAACAGAAGACACATTCAGTTATCACTATAGTGATAAACCACTGTGCTTTACTGATAGTGGCTTCACATGATGTATGATTTTCTATGTCGTTTCTTGAATGTATCTATGTTTTCATGCTGCACATCTGTGTGGAGCAATTTCAAGATATTTGTGGAGAATTGAAATATTTTTGTCCGTTACAGGGTGAAGATGGTTTCCCAGGGACCAAGGGTGACATGGGCATCAAAGGAGACAGAGTGAGTCTTTCCATTCAGCCCGAAGAGTGTGCTTGTTAAAACAAACATCATTATTATTGCTCAAACATTTTCAATGCCTTACATAATAAACTACAATGTTTGAGTAGTCACTCACTGTTTGTGCTATTTTGCCAAAAACTTGAATTAAAAAATGGTGATGACCACTCAGAATTTCTTGTTTGTGTGTGTGCATTCTCAGGGTGATACTGGGGCTCCTGGAAATCATGGTGAAGATGGACCAGAGGGGCTGAAGGGTCAGTCAGGACCCATGGGAGAGCCTGGATCTGCGGGCATTGCTGGAGAAAAGGTAATTGCAGCATGTAGTCTAATGGGCATTGTTTATATTCCAATTATTTTTGTTTGCCTTCATTTTCCTGACTTCTCATTCCATGTGTAGGGCAAACTTGGAGTTCCAGGATTGCCTGGATATCCCGGCAGGCAAGGCTCTAAGGTAAAAATAATATATATATATATATATATATATATATATATATATATATATATATATATATATATATATATATATATATATATATATATATATATTTTTTTTTTTTTTTTTTTTTCAAAATCTGAAAGCCGCAGGTCTCAGTTATGGCATATTAATATTTCAATATTAAATTTTTACCTAGGATGATTAATGGCTATTTAGAGGTTGTTTTATTAATAGCTTATCTGAAACTACAATTATTATTTGGCTTATTTATGGCAATGGGACTTCAGAGGTTAATTTGTAGTTAATTAAATGTAGCGTTTGATTAATGAATGGAATGTGGTAATTGATTAACCTTCGGGTCGGTCCACAGGGATCAGTGGGCTTTCCTGGAACAGCTGGGGTGGAAGGAGAGAAAGGAAAGAGGGTAAGAGGCCGATGGCCATGGTACACTGTCTGAGGGATCACACATACCCCGCTACATCAATGTGTGTGTGCTCATTTTTATATCCTTTCTTTACAGGGTCCTGCTGGACAGACTGGTTCTGACGGTGAAAGAGGTCCAAATGTAAGTCTTAAGCATACTAATGAAATGTAAAACCTTTATTGTTTTACTACATACACATGCAGGGAGTATTGAGGGAACAGTAAATAATAATTGATTGAACAATTGTTTTAATCATGCATTTTTGTAAGCATATTTGAGTGTCCCTGTTGTTGTAGGGTGCACGTGGGGGAAGAGGAGCAAGAGGCCCGACAGGAAAGCCTGGAGCCAAGGTAAGAAGTCCATCCTCATACAGACAATGATCCTTTAGAGATCCTTATAAATAGGTGGTATGGTATGTGTTTAAAATTCGTGTGACATCCCTTTCTTTGTCTTATGCTCAGGGCTCTGCTGGTCATGACGGTCCACAAGGTGCCACAGGAGAGAGAGTATGTGTTATCTATTACAATTCTCTTCGTATTACACAGTCAATCTATGAAATTAATGTGAGATTTCACATTTCTTTTCATTGCCAGAGATAAATGAATAACAGTTTTTCTTCTGCTCTGCTTCAGGGCCCTCAAGGTCCACAAGGACGGGATGGAGAGGCCGGGCCAAAGGGACCAAACGTAAGTGACCAATAAAGAAAGAAAACTCTTTGAGAGAATGAAAGGATATCTCTAAAAGCTTTTGGGCCTTTCTTTTCAGGGCCCTCCAGGAAAGGATGGGTTGCCAGGTCACCCAGGCCAACGGGGAGAGCCAGTGAGTCAGTTTCATATTTTAAAAAGAATCGTTTCATAGAAAGGTAACCATGGTGATGTCCCAAATGGTGTGCTTGATGTGGACTTGTGACACAGTTGATGTGACTTGAGAGCACCCTTCTGAATCCTTAAATGACAAATAATCAAAGACCCTGAGACCACTGTGTGTCTCACTTGTCAGTTAATTACTCGAGTGCTTTTAAGAGCCACTGTTTGCCCTCTGAGCTGAGCTAATGCAGAATTCACAGTGAATTACTACCTGACATTTTATGAGCCATCACATCACCCAAGTGTGGGGTGAGGACTGCATTTGGGACAGGGCCCATCTTGGTCTTTAAATTATTTTCCATATCTAGATACACTGAATAGTAATTAGTTGTTTGATAAGCAGTGGGAAAGAACATTTTCAAATTTAAGTATTTCCATATAGGGATTTCAAGGAAAGACTGGTCCCCCCGGGCCTGCTGGAGTGATTGGCACACAGGTAGGTTGATCATACAGGCTTGAATGAACAATGCCTTCATTCATGAAGTCTTCGTTCAGTTCCATGAAGCTATGCAACATTTATGAATGTTTGATCTGATCTAACAGAGCTGTCTCACTTATCTTCTATTCCAGGGAAAAACTGGGGAGACTGGCCCCACTGGAGACAGGGGACATCCGGGTGCCCCAGGACCCCCTGGAGAGCAAGGTCTGCCAGGAGTCACAGGCAAAGAGGGAGCCAAGGTTAGATATAGCATTAGATAAGATAGCATTGAAATCCTTATCATTACGTAACACACCAAACACATCCATCTAGTTATAAGTTGCATTGCTCATTACACTCCATATGTTTCTGCTCATTCAATATGAATAGAGCTCCCAGCATGGCTCAGTGCCTATAAAGAGTGATGGATGACTCCTAATGAGTGAGAGAGTTGTGGAAACAGGGATCCATTTTTCTGTGTTCTCTGGTCTCCAGGGAGATCCAGGCCCCGCAGGGCTGCCTGGGAAGAGTGGTCCTGCTGGGCGTCGTGGATTCAGAGGAGAAAGAGGCTTACCTGGCACTCTGGTAATGTACATCAGCACATCTGAGAGAATCTTCTTACAATCCCTGCTGTTATGGCTGCTGCCTTTACATAAGTGACAACTGTTCCAATATGACAGCAGACTTTGTACAAATAAACAGATGGCGATTGTTCTAGTATTTCTTTTGACATGTATCTTATCTCTTCTGTCTCTATCTATCTCTACATGTATGGCTTTTTAGGGTACTGCTGGTCTGAAGGGTGGGGAGGGCCCCCCTGGTGTTGCAGGACCTATTGTAAGTGATTTTTCCATGCTCCTACATTTCCTCCTCCTTTTTTTTCTTAATATACTTCACTTAACTAAAATGTTACATTCCTTTGTCTGTACAGGGTGCCACAGGAGAAAGAGGACCCGCTGGACCTGCAGGTGCCATTGGTCAGCCTGGTCATGCGGGAGGTGTTGGCCCCCCTGGGCCAATGGGAGAGAAGGGCGAGCCGGTGAGTGTCGACAGGATATATTACTTTGTGAATTGAGAAGATTTACTACTGTGATAGAGTAGCTTCAAGAGCAATTACTAATTACTTCTATTCCTCTTTAGGGTGAGAAAGGTTCATTTGGTCCTGCTGGGCGAGATGGAGAACAAGGGCCTGTGGGATTACCGGGTCCTGCAGGGTCACCTGGTCCACCTGGAGAGGACGGAGATAAGGTACAGCTTTGACTACTTTTTCAGCAGTTGCACATGCTTGTGCTCATACTGCTTGTTATTAATGGTCATGTGTATGTTTTTCAGGGGGAGACAGGTGGACCAGGGCAGAAAGGCAGCAAAGGAGACAAGGGAGAGGGGGTCAGTATCTCTATCTTTTCTCGGGATGTGTCCGAATCCGAATACAGTGTTTGGAAAGGAAATGATGTGTACTACGGAACCTATAAAGGGAATAAATGCAAGATGGGAAGAAAAAATATATTTCATTGCTTTCTCTCCTAATTATATTGTTGGGTAATTACACTGTATATAAAACATGGACATCAGGGAGCAGCTATTAATATGTGGGGCATTGAAATCGCTTTTGTATGTGTGCTTGCTTTTTTACTTTCACTTTCAAGATTCACACCTATGTTCTGTGTAAACTACGGAGCGGCTGTACTTACTGTACCACACATTTTACAAGATTAGATTTCAGTTTACAAGATTAGATGTCAGTGGTGTTCAGGATCTGCAAATCATTTGCCATCGTCCTATCAGTCATCTCTCTTTAATCTGTTATGTGGTAAGGGAAATTTTATGTACTGTAATGTACGTAACAAGCTGCTGCTAGCAAGCTGCTAACCATGTCCTTTAGTGGCTCCGTAGAATGCTCTATTTTTTACTGTGCCTTTCTGAATATGGATTAACTATTCGGCACATCCCTAATCTTGTCATATGTGCTGAATATTACATGAACTTTCTTTAGAGGTATGTAACACCATATCTCTGCATTTTATCTCACAGGGTCCCCCAGGGCCATCTGGGAGTCAAGGACCTCCTGGACAGCTAGGAGCACCAGTATGTACAGTATGAGTGTGAAAGTCGTGACATTTGCCAAGTATTTTAACACATACTCAGAATTGGTGCTCTGCATTTAACCCATCCAAGTGCACACACACAGCAGTGAGAAGTGAACACACACCCGGAGCAGTGGGCAGCTATATATCCAGCACCAGGGGAGCAACTGGGGGTTCAGTGTCTTGCTCAAGGGCACTTCAGCCATGGGTATTGAGGGTGGAAGAGAGTGCTGTTAAGTGCGTGACTCAATGTGAGGGTGATGCTGCTTAAAATTCTGTGTGTGTTCATAGTCCAGCACTCATGTCTCTTTCAGGGTCTGGATGGAGAGCCAGGGCCCCGGGGACAGCAAGGAATGTATGGCCCTAAAGGAGATGAAGGTCCTTACGGTTTTAAAGGGGTGAATGGACCACCAGGGTTGCAGGTACAGCCTATGCCACATACATATGATTTTTCACACCATCTTTCCACAACGCGACTATAAAATTAAACCAAACTAAACCTATGAAATCAAAGTTGGGTCAATATATATATACAGTTTATATATATAAAATAACAGAATGTTGTTTGGTTTTCTGGACATTTTTGCAAATAGACTGTCATTTTAAATCTACATCCCTGAGTTGTTACATATTGAGCATTCTTTCAGTTCCAGATGTCCTTATCTATTGACTGCATGCATGAATTCACTGTTCGCAAAACCTTAGTTAATCTTCATCCAGATGGGACATAGTTTTCACAGTTCATTGAGGGGGCTAATCCACCTTAATTCTGAAATGTGTATGACTCTAAAATTAAATCTAAAATTAAATTAAAATTAAATCTTTAGGGAATGCCAGGACCCCCAGGAGAGAAGGGAGATACCGGAAATGTTGGTGCTATGGTAAGATGTGCAGATCACATATGTACTACTCATATGAATACTAGAATCTGTTTTTTTAGCATCTATAATACCCCTAAATGATACACAATGCATGCAGCAAGTTTGAAAAAAAAAGATCTCTCTTTTAGTTCTTGAATTGTATTTTTTAAATTGAATTTTAATCATTGAATTTCAATCGAGGCATTTGAGGAAGTTCAATGGTTCAACAGAAGTTAAATGGAATTGTAAAATTCTCCAAAAGAAAGGAAGATTCATAAGTACAACACTTATATATCAAAGTTGTCCCAAACTGAGTATTAAGTCAGTCCAACATTCCAAACCTGCACAAAAATTCTCTTAACAGGACTCTGTGTGTGTAGGATGAGAGTCAGTAGAGAACTATAATACAGTGAAAGATGAGGAAACCATGAGAGAAGCTGTGTGAGACTGGGGCATTATTCATGTGTGTGAGTGTATAAGTGTCAGGCCCGTGTGAGCCGAGAGTGACAGAAGAGAGAGTAATGCTGGTTCTGAAGTGGAAGGCAGCGTGACAGCTGCTAATCAGATTACTGTGAGCCTGGGCTGTCTAATGAGCACGCTCCTTTTTGACAGTCTTCTCGCGGCTCCGTCAACCATGAAGGAATGCAAAACAAGATTGTCAACAGTTCCACACACATGCACGATTAGATGAAGTGCATCAAAATTGGGCAAAAACAAAGCCACAAGACCTAACTGGGAACATCTCATCCGTGAGTGAATGCTGTGGATCATGGGATTTCCAGGCCCTAATGCACAGCCACTGAATTTCCCGTTTTCCCTGTACCAGTTTGTGCTAAGCCTCTTTGATGGATTCTGAAGAGTAGGGTATTGTATATTGTTGAGCCTACACACTCAGCCTTGGTGTTGATCCTTCGCAGTAGTCTATCCAGCTGGATGCCTCGCACTGCACTAATATCTCTTGGTGAAGACCGCGTGTGGCGTGCTAGCAATGATTTTGGTCAGATTTTGATTAATGGCTCATGTTCCACCCTCTGCAGCAATAAGTGGTTTGCCTCAGGAGTTGAGAATTCATGCAGTGTAACCAGAGAATGGAGAAGTGAGATGCTCCTCATTAAAACCCAGGCACAGCACACAGAGAGGAAATCAGCCCGCCCTTAATAGCCTGTCACCGCCATGTCAGAGATGTAAGGAAAAAAAAACACCTCTCTGACACAGAGAAACGAGCTGATTGTACAAAAAGAGGAGAGGGAGCAAAAGAGAGAGTACATGACTAATGAGATAAATGCTTAATCTTTTGCTTCTCATTAGGGCCCTCCAGGACAACATGGCCCACGTGGCCCCCAGGGACCCAGTGGGGGAGAGGTAAGTGTCTTTGTGTTTTCCTTTCTGTCTATCAGACTGCTGTGCAGTCAAGTTCAAGCATAGGACAGTAGATTAGTGCTGATTAGGGGTTGTTGTCCCAGTACTGCTGAGACATAATGAGAAGTCTTTGTTTCACGACTCCAAAGAACCCATCCTGTGTATCAACACTCTTCCGTACCACAGATGAACCCCCCCCCCCCCCCCCCAGGCTGTTATGAGGTCACATACGACACCTCATATCTCTTTCCTCAGTCTTTCATCCTCCCCATGTCTCTTTCTGCCCACCCATGATTTTGAGAGTTAAATTATTAACAAGAAGTGGGATATGATCCTTCTTCAAGAGTTATATTTACTTCTCTATGAATGATTAAGGAATATTAGACTATCATCCTTGAGAGAGAGTTACATTTACCTCTATTAATGGCCGCCTTTTAACATCTCCCATGTTTTAATAATTGAAAAGTGAGAGAACAGAGACAGATGCGGCAGTGACCCGTACACCAGCACTCTCACAGAGCTGGAGAGGAAAAGAGAAGTGTTGTGCACTGGAGCTCACTGTGCACATCATATGAGAAGCGTCCAGTATACATGTGCTTGTCATCTATTTGGCTTCATGTGTGCACCTCACTTAAAGACACCAGAGACCAGGGCAACCAGTTCAGTTTAGACTCACCCAAGATATTCATATTCAGCCACTGCAGCCATAAACGCCTCTGCCAGGAGGAAGCTGGATAATATGGCGTTTTACACCATGCTTGGTAGTCTGTAATCTCATCACTGTAATGTCAACAGTCTGCAACTAGAGTAGACAGCCTTGCATGCATTATGTATGAAACTGACTTAGTTTTGTTTTTGTTCTCTGTGGCAAGGGTCCTCAGGGCATGCCGGGTGGAGTGGGCCAGCCAGGAATGGTGGGAGAAAAGGTAGACCTCCCTTTCACTGTCTATAAGTGTTTTTTGTGATTTATGGGGGAGGTTGTGTTTATTTGTTGGAGGGTGCTTGCCTCTGTAACTACGTAAACATGTAAGCCTAAGTATGATAGATGGTTGCTTTCTTTCTTTTTGCTTCCTTCTCTTTGTCGGTCTCTATTGCTCTCTCTCTAGGGTGATGATGGAGAAGCAGGGAATCCAGGAAATGTGGGCGAAACTGGCCCCCCTGTAAGTAATTTCTTCCTGTTACCTCTTTTCTCATTAGTCTTTGATCCCCCATGTATCACTAAGCACCCTGTTGCTTTAATGTCAAGGGAGAGAAAGGTGAAGTGGGTGAGAAAGGTGATGCTGGCCCCCCTGGGGCTGCAGGACCCCCAGGAATCAGAGGCACACCTGGATCAGATGGACCCAAAGGAAACCCAGTGAGCAACTATTCCCATAGTTAAACTGTCAGGATATTTATACTCTGACACCATCCATTTTCCTCAACAGGGTCCCCTTGGATTTCCTGGAGACACGGGACCCCCTGGAGAACCAGGTGCGAATGTAAGTGCAGCAACACCTGCATCAATTCAAGCTTCAAGATTGACACATTTTGATGGCAAATTCACATGGTGATTTGAATATAATTTTTGGTATTAGGGTATTGATGGTGGTCCAGGAACTAAAGGGGATAATGGCGAACCTGGTAAAGCTGTAAGTAGAGTATTCAAGCACTTAGAGATATCGATCTAATGATATATTTGAGAAACTAATTTAAATAAATATTCTGTTTTGAACAGGGACCCCCAGGAGCCTCAGGAGAGCCTGGTCCTCAAGGGCCACCTGGACGGAGGGTGAATTTCAATTTTGTACTGAATGACTCCCATAATATAAAAAAAAAAATTCTGTAATCTAATAACTAGTCTCCTTCTACGCAGGGTCATGTAGGTCCTGAGGGAAATGAAGGGAAGCAGGGAAAACAGGGGGCAAAAGTGAGTTTTTTTCAATAATAAATCTTCACGTAAACTCATGTGTAGCATGTACCTCTTATTCAACAAAGACAACTGTCATTTTTATCTTCTTCAGGGTTCTGCTGGTGCTGAGGGTCCAATGGGAAAAACAGGGCCTGTCGGACCACAGGGACACCCTGGAAACCCTGGTCCAGAGGGATTGCGTGGGATTCCAGGCTCTACTGTGAGTCTATGTTACAGTAAATCAATCTGTAAATAGCAGATATTGAATAATGTGACTTACCCACACTTATTATTGATCTCTCTGACCGCTTAATCTAGCTTGAATTTACCACTCTGTCTGGTCCTTTTCAGGGAGAGCAAGGGTTAAATGGGCCCCCAGGGCAAACGGGACCCCCAGGACCAATGGTAAAGTTTTCACCACTACTTTCTCTCCCATATCTATCTACAACTGTATCACATGCTGATCTAAGAAAAGAAAACAGATGATTTTGGGTTTGTGGCAAATTCTGCCTCAAAATGAAATTGCCTTTTGTGACTGGCTTTGCTTTATATAGGGTCCAGCTGGATTACCAGGACTGAAAGGAGATCCCGGCATTAAAGGAGATAAGGTTTGAGAGTATCATAAACACTTCAGACTGCGAGTTATGATACCTGACTGCATCATAGATGTGTGTGTGTTTTTTTTTCTTTTCGATTACAGTTCATCTCTCACTAAAGCCAAGCAGAAAACATATCTTCCGAGCACTGTGCTCATTGTGAAATATTGTGAAGTATTTGTGTTTGCAAAATTATGACATGTGGTAACTAATGGCTCAGTGCCCTAGTCTAACTCTGCTGTTCTTTATGCTGTCTAGGGTCATGTTGGGCTGATTGGACTTATTGGACCACCAGGAGAAATGGGAGAGAAAGGAGATCGAGGCCTGCCAGGAAATCAGGGAGTACAAGGCCCCAAAGGAGATGGTGTATGTATACATTTCAGCTATGATCAACATTATATACTTTATAGTATATAAGCATTTGATTTTAGAGCATTAGCATTTAGAGTTTTATAAAATGTATGTTTTTTTTATAAAAATGTATTTAAATGTATGTAACAGAGTACGCAACAATGCACAAACATTCTCGAACAAGCCAATCACAAATTCACTAAGCACATGCTAAGGATCCTGAGAAAGTGTGATTGTTTCATAAGAAAAGTTCAATAAGAAGCTATAACTTTCTTTCATGACCAATGTCTTAGAAAGGTAGGATGCCTTTGAATTTAATGTCTATTTTGTTGATAGATTGGTGGGCAAATGTTAGCATGATGACTAGTAGCCAGCATAGAAGTTGGTAGAATCTTGGTTGTCAGGTGCCAATGAAAAAGACAGATTATAATAATGAAAATGTTCAAATGTAAACATATTGGAATGATGTTAAACGTACCCCCCTTAACTGTCTTTATTAATGGTGGTCTTAAAGAAAATGTTATTCTGTTCTCTTGATAATAGGGTGTTTCTGGCCCCCCCGGCCCGACTGGTCCACCTGGATTCCCCGGGTTGTCTGTGAGTTGCCATTTTTGAAACATTCCATTTTTTTCCCACTTTATTTACCTTAGTTTTATTGAGGGACAACAACTCCTTTTGAAGGTACCTGTTATGTTTAAATATATTTATGGAGTCATTGCAATTCTTTTTTTTGTATTTTAATTTTTTCACCAATATTATTTTCTATCTCACTGGTAGGGTGCAATTGGTGAGAAAGGATCTAAAGGAGACCAGGTTAGTATATATTTTTCATTGCAATCCTGTTTTTTAGCCTCTCTCTGTTAATATGGTATTTGTTTTGTTTTTTATCTGAGCTTTTGCTTCTGTTATGAAACCTGGGTGAAAGACATCATCAGTGCCTGAGTTGTATCCTGCTGCTCTAACTTGGATAATCCCTCTGAACGAATCGCCTTATGAAGCGCTGTGTTGGCAGGGGCCTTTGAGGGAAGTGCCATTTTTAGGGATGCCTGACTAAACTGTTTCTGTTTCTCTCCCCACCACAGGGAGCCATCGGTGCAAGAGGAGATCCAGGACCTGCTGGCCCTCCTGGATTACCTGTGAGCCATCATAAAGTCTCCTTACTTTTCTGTTTCTTTCTGTTTTCATGTCTCCTCATGTCACCTATCACTCTCTTTCTCTAGGGCCCACCAGCCACCATGATCGAGCCTCTGCCAATCAGAGAAGGACGTAAAAAGCGAAGGAGACACTCAAACCAACAAGGAGCCAGAGTCAGGTCAGAGAGTGAGGACGAGGAAGCAGTTCAGTTCAATATGGAGGATTTCCTACAGGCAGACGAGTCCCTGGATGAGCCTGAAGGCATGGAGGAGGTGTTCGCTTCACTTAACTCAATGAAAACAGAGGTGGAGCTCATGAGAAAACCACTCGGGACCTTCGAGAGTCCTGCCCGCACATGCAAGGAGCTGATGTTGTGCCATCCAGAATACAAGGATGGTGAGGAAATTTAATCACATTTCCCATTAGTTAATTAATTTCTCCCATGGGGAAATTCACTAAGAATGCCTGCTAATTGTGCCCGTCTTGGTTTATTTGCACATGCTTCCTGTTCACTAAAGGAATTATGCAAATCAGGTAAAAGCACACAATTTAAGATGAATAGAATTTGCATCGTGCAATTCTCTATCAAGCAGGTCAATTCAGAGTGCTTGGTTGTAAAAGATGCTGCAGACTACCACAATCTGACAAACTTCAATGGAACTACAGTATATACGTAGAATCACTACATTCCACTGAAATCCTGAATCAGCTTTTAAAAATGCAGAATGTGCACTTGTCTACACCACACATATGGAGATATATATATCCAGATGTCTTTCAAACTTTTCCTTTTAAAACGGCACTAATTGGAGTTTATTTGAATTTGTTTGAATTTATGCATTTGGAATTAGCAACATACAGTTTGTCATTCTCTGGGAATTGACCCCATGACCTTTGTGTTGCTAGTGCCATACTTTACTGTTTGAGCTACAGTAATGTCTTCCTTTTCTTGCCATACATTTTAGTTCTACTTCATTTTAAATTCATGAATCAATTTGTAATATAAAAAGGATTCTCAATTCTGAATCCCACATGACATTGGCAAATAGCACTAGCAGTATTTTTAATGATTCTAATTTACATGAAAAAGAGCTGTGTTTGTGCTCTTTGTGCATTTACTTAATTTAAAAAAATTAATTACTGCAAGTGACTATTTAGTGAATTTGCCCCATGTTATTCTCCCTAGCTTAATGAGTATTCAAAAACTATTTTAAGAGATCTTACAATCCACCTCCTCTTAGGTGAATATTGGATTGACCCAAACCAAGGCTGCCATCGAGACTCCATTAAGGTTTTCTGCAACTTCACTGCGGAGGGGGAGACCTGTCTGCACCCTGATAAACGATTTGAAATGGTGACTCTCAAACCATACTCACAAACACTGCACACGTCTTCCTGCAGTCTGAGTTCAACAGGCCTTCTGGAGTCTGAAGAAAAACACATCTGATCTGTCTCCTCATCTCTCAATACAGGTGAAGCTGGCCGCCTGGAACAAAGAAAAACCGGGCAGTTGGTACAGCCAGTACAGAAAGGGCAAACAGGTGCTTTTCCCTTCCAGTGTTTTTCTTTAACAGTCTGACTGTCAACACAAGTTTGAATCTAGACACCTTTTTATATAACTTTTTGCCTCAAAATTATTTATGGTCAACATAAACAGAAAGGCAGTTTCTTAGAAACATACTGCCACATGCAATAAATAGACCAGATGTTATACAGAATTTTTACTCTCAAATTAATGGCGGAACATGGTGAAAGAGATTTTCTAAACTGTCAAACAGTCAACACAGATGTATCACTCAGTGGGTATGTGTCTTTGATAATAAATAAATAAAATAAATGGTATGTCTGGTCTAGAAAAGGGATATGTTAGAATTTATATGCGGCTCTATCTGAAATGCCTTGGGCCAAACTCTCTTGAGTGCACGCTAGCGACCTCCACCCATCTTGACTCATTAAATGATGCTTGAAACTAACAGCTAAAGCCTGTTTCACTCGGAGCTTATTTGTAAGGTGTGACATCTGACCTTGTTATAGAGATTTAGGCAGACAGATGTCACTCTCTCCTGCCTTTGTTAGAAATAACATCTAGGAGGGGTATGTAAGTTTGTATGGATGTCACGCAATCAGTGTGTCTAAAGAGCTGTCTTTGATTAAGCTGAGTGCTCCTTACCCATGATTCCCCATTGCTGCAGTTCTCCTATATTGACACTGATGGAAATCCAGTTCCTGTGGTTCAGCTGACCTTCCTGAAGCTCCTCAGTGCTACAGCTACGCAGAGCTTCACCTATAGCTGCCAGAACTCTGTCGGCTGGTACAACGTGGCGAGCCACAGCCATCAACATGCCGTACGGTTTCGCAGCAGCAACGAAGAGGAGATGACACAAGCCAAATCGCCCTTTATCACATCACTGCATGATGGTTGTCAGGTGAGGAGATTTATAAAATTAAGATGACCTCACGCAAGCAGTTTGTCCACTGGTTAATGAATAAACACCCTCAAATGTATAGTGCAATTCTAGCACACCCCAAAACCAAATCAAGACTTTGTAAAAGGGCATAATAGGACCCCTTTGACATTTTTTGATAGTTACTGCAGCTCTTTTCTGGTGTACCTGAAGAACCTGGTTATGCCGTCACAATGGGTTTGTTTGTAAACAGTAATTTGGTCTGTTTGGGAACTTCTTTAGAAAAATGCCCACACTTAGTTTCTTGGAGTTTAATGAATCACCAAATTAGCCTTCCCTTAGTGGAGAATGGGGAGCTAAAAACAGTCAGAACAAGCTAATTCTAAAATAGCACCCAAATAAGCCTATTTCAGCAGGAGTTTAATGCATTATACAACATCGGAACCTCACAGGGATACACTCAGCAATTCATAACTGAGCAAAAATACACTATAGAAGTCCAAACCAGGAATCTTCTTTCAACTCACGTCTCATTTTCTTTCCACAGACACGTAAGGGTCAAGAGAGAACCATGCTGCGGATCGACTCGCCGCGATCAGAGCTTCTTCCGGTCATAGATGTAGCAGTATCAGACTTTGGGAATAACAACCAGAAGTTTGGCTTCCATGTTGGACCTGTGTGTTTTAATGGCTAAAACAGTGCCCTATCACAGGATTCGCCAGCTAAAGAAACGAGGTCACCAGTGATATTTATTAAGTAATATGTAGACGGTGGGTTTGTGGCACGTTTCCAAATGACTTTTGAACTTCTGATGGGTTGCAGAAGCCCACAAATCCATGGTGGCTATGCAAGGATGGCAATCAGGACATTTATTAAAGGGAAGTCTTTTTTATCTCCTTTTTATACTGTACTCACCTGTGGATTAAATTATGAGGGACGACCCACTATAGTTCCCAGAACTGCTCCGGCTGAAAAACAAATACATCGTTTGTCTGTCATCTGCGCCACAGACCGTTTTAGCCCATAGCATATATATTGAATTTACAGCCTGTGACTGGGATCTCATATTTGTTTGTCTCATTTGATAGCAATGATTTGAAATTAATTTGCCACTTGAGGGATCCGCTTCGACATTGAAGAGTAAATATTTCTGAGCCCCATTTTCCTGCCTTGACTGCAATATGATGCCACCTGAGGCAAAGTATACCTCTTTACTAGTTCGACAAGAAAATACCACCCCGATCTGTTTGTAATTCCTCACTTAGATATTCCCCGTCACATCAAAAATGCAGTGTTACTCATATTTAATCAGTACACGCTCATACTTTACATAAACAATGTTAAATAAGGCCCGAACTTTTCAAAATTCAAAGCAGTTTATGCATGACTCAAATGGAGCCCAGCTGCTTATTAATATGTAAAGTAGTCCGCTCACTTAAGCTGCTTGTCTTGTTAGCGGGCAGCATAGTATGTTTGCCTGTCAGTGATCCATGTTTCCATGGTGCTAGCATATCAACCTTTGCTCCACATAGCTGATTTGCTTCATATATGTGTGGTAATGAATGAAAAATACTGTGTCGGATTGAGAGAAGGGTGTTATATGAACATTACACTGAAGACTAATTAAATTATGCTTCTTTTTAATGTAAACTCATTTATATCTGAATTTGTGATTACCAAGTTCCTGATCATCAACCTCAAGAGTACTGTGTGCTGTGTATGTGTGTTGATATGTCATGTTTGTTGTGTGGAACACTGTGGTGCTAAAGCAATTCGTGTAATGATAATTTGTTGTCTCAGGGTGCAGAGGTAGGAAAAGGGAAGACATATGTGGTGCTTAATACTAATGGAGGGAGATAAACACTCACAGAAAAAAAGTGCTGTTATATACAGCCAATATGGTGCAAAATATATTTGTAAAGACCAGGCTCGCCGATGATGTAATGCTTATATCTATGTAATATATTGCAAATGATAAGAGTAAATGCATTTTATACAATGTTTACTTAAAACTCACATAAAATTGAAAAAAAGAATAGGTTTACAATCTGTTGAAAATGAAAGTAACTTCCAAATCTGTTTATCGTGTAAGAATAAGAAAATAATCTGTATTTTTCTAACCCCATTGACCCTATTAACTCCTCAGAAAACAAGACTTTTTGCAGGTAAATACATCTCGATTTAAGAATTTTGTACTGTAAAGCAATACAAAAATACAGACCAAGGCAAGTTTGTTATTAGACTGACATAAAGCAAACTACCAAATCTGTTAATCAGCACATTCAATTAAACACACTTTATTCACAAAAATTAAAACCAAAAATATATTTTTTGATATTATCTATTGACAGGATTGCTTTGAAACTACATAATGTGGATCAACCTAATTTGTTAATTGGACAATCCCAAAATGACTAAATATTGACCGATTAATTGACCTGTTAGCTATCGCTAGCATCCTTATTTCTAAACTAACTTCAGTCCTGCCCATCCTGACCTCTGAACCCTCCTTTGTATAGTGTCTGTGCTACTAATTTTACACAGTGTACAGTTATTATAAAGTATGAATGATAATACTAATTCTTTTGCCTGACAGTTGTATTTGTAAAAAAATGATGAGCGAATTAAAAAATGCTGTTCTTTTAAGGAGACCTTTTCATTGTCTTCGGAGTGCAAGTAATTTGGGGGGTTTTGAAGCATGTGTCTTTTTTGGAAAGGATCAGAGACACTGTGATGTCTTCTGTAAAGGCAACAGACAAGCATGTCTCTTCATTAGCTGCAGCTACATTCTCTCGCTCTCCCTGCACTTGTAATCAACATCACTTCCTACCTCGCAGATGTAATCAACCCTGATTCACTCTCCAGTTCATTTATTTCAATTAACTTTTGTTTCCTTCCCCAGGAGAAGAACCACAAGGAGAAGGGGAAGCAGACAGCCCTTTGTGTGAACGTGGGTGCGTAAATAATGAAATGGCATTGGATTAAAAAGTGAGCCAAGGAGAATTAACCATATCTGTGCAAGGACACAATGAAATAGGGCAGGGAATTGGCAACCCACCCCACTCACCTCGGTTTTGTCCCTGTCTGCTGCGTGTTTTGCTAATGCGCTGTTCTTTCCTCCTCTCAACCTCTGCAATTATTTATAAGCACACAAATGAAGCATTCTGATACCAGCTAGAGATACCCGCTCACCTCTTGAAAGTGAATAAATTGCCTTCGTTGTTGTTGGCACAACAAGCGCATCTCCTAGAAGCACCGTATTATCGCTTTTGAACTAAAACGGTTATTCAGAAGTGAAATGCAATCTCTCATCTCTGATTGCAAATAAGAAACATGAGATGCTTTCTCTTCTAGAAATATTGGAATTGATGTATATGTCAGTTCCGAGGCTTGAAGCACTCTATGCAAGAACATGAGCGGAAATGCTTCTAGGTGTGCAATCTTGATTTTGTGTGCCGCTGTGTTCCAAACTCAATTCATAACATAATGCAAGTGGGCGCTATGCCAGTAAACTTTTATTTTTGGGCTATAGCGTGTAGCAAAATCTTTAAAGGGGTCATATGTTGTGATTTAAATTTTTCCTTTCTCTTTGGACTGTTACAAGCTTTTGGTGCATAAAGAAAATCTGTAAAGTTGCAAAGACTAAAGTCTAAAATCCAAAGATATATTCGTTATCAAGAATCATTCAAAACGGCTCTTTCAAACACGCCCTCACATGTCTACGTCACTATGTGGAAATATTTGCTTAATGCCGCCCAGATTTTCATGTTTTAATCAAACAGAACATTTACTGCAGTACGCCAGCCGGACAGCAGGCGTGCTACAGATTTTGGGGGCTCATCCGGGATCTAGCGCCACCTGCTAGTATGCAGATCCAATCCAATTGAACCACAGAGCGGCTGAGTGACGGGTGATCAGCGTGAGGACCACAGAGGGCAGCTTAACGGCAGCAGGAGAACCAGAGCACGGCAGTGAGAGGCTTTCCTGGCTGAGGAGTAGTGCGGTGTGGTACGAGCCAAGTGTAAACCCATCAGCAGCTGCATTGTCGACAAGATGACTTTGAGCGAGAGAAAAGCAACGGTTTGGGAAATCAAGAAAAGACTTCATCAACTCACCCATGATGGACTGATCAGCCTGTTGGATTGTCTGGAGCCAACTGCAGCACCCGGAAAGCACAGGTTGGATACAACTGATGAGGAGTGTTGTTTCGAGTACATTGTTGAGTACATGAACAGTGATGTTCTCATGGAGTTAGAAGATGAAGGGTTGTCTCGATTGTTACTGTTAAAAGACAATGTGAATGTGTTGATTCAGAAACAGAGTGTTAGAACAGTTCTGCAGGACACTGAGTCATTTACACCACAAACACTTGCACACACCCCTGACACACAGACACAACCGACGGAGTATAACAGATTGGTAGACTGCTATGAAGAGTTAGGGCGGAAATTAGCACAATACAAGATTGAAGTTAACCCAAATAGAGCAGAATCTCCCAAAAGTAGCCGTAGCTTACCTGTGAATGTAGCTGGTGAGCCCAGTAGTGGAAAAAGGGAAAGTATGATCTCTCTCTGTGACCTACAGCTACTACCATTTCAGCATAGAGAATTCAAAGTTCAAGGGGGCAGATTGGTGATAGTACATCTGATATTGGTTACACAAGTGTAACCAAACAGATAGATGAGGGACTGGCAGCTAACCATAGTGAGAATGACATTATCAGAGGGGTCTTGAGAGTGCGGTAAGCAGAATGACAGTGAAACTCCTCAACAGTTCCTGTATAGGCTGATCGGACTAAAACAGAAACTAATTTTTCTGTCTAAACAAGCTGTCACAGATCTGGAGTACGATGAACAAACCATTCAAAATGTGTTTTTAAGGACAATTTATCAGGGCATGGGTGCAAAGTACAAACAGTTTCGCACTGAATTGAAACCCCTACTTACAAACCGCCTGGTGACAGATGAGGCACTCTTGCGCCAAGTAACCCAGATAGCCAGTGAAGAGAGCGAACGACAACGTCGGTTGGGACAAGCTGCACGGCAGAGAGTGTCAAATGCCCTCAGCGCGCAGTGTGAGTCCAGCCGAGGTAAAGAGGTAGATTGTAGCAGACAACATGACCAAACTGAGACGATTCGTCGGTTGAGTGCACAAATTGAAGCTCTTACAAAGACTGCTGAATCACTTGCAAAGGCGAGAACGACAGAGGATCAGTGCAAAGTTGATTCCCAGCTGCAGCAAAGGCAACGCCAACGAATGTGTCCCAAATGTACTAACAAGGATGTCACCTCTTGCAGTCGTGTGTGGTGAGGAAGGGCATCGTGTGGTGGGCTGTCTAAGAAGAGAAAAGGTGTCGGGAAATGATCAGCGGCCACTGTAGAGGGGCGACCAGTGACCGAGAAACCACAGTCCCAGCCTAAGGAGAGAGCAGCACGGATGGGTAGGTTCGTTGATACACCAAACCAAAGACAAAGTCCCTGTGATCGAGTAGACCAGCTCATTGGGAAGAAAGCCACTCTCAAGTGCCACATTCAAGGGTTCGCAGTAACCGCTCTACTAGACACAGGAGCACAAGTTAGTATAATTGACTGCAATTGGAAGAGTAAATACTTACCGGATCAAGCTCTGCGACCACTGTCAGAAATAGTCAATGGGAGCAACGTCAATGTCTCAGCTGTTAATGGAGAACCATTGCCATTCGAGGGATGGGTAGAATTGACAGTGAACCTGCCTGGAAATAATGACCCAAGTATGGCTATTCAAGTACCTTTCCTCGTGGGGAAGATGCCGTTAGATAGACCATTGCTGGGGTTTAATGTGGTCGAGGAGATAATAAGAGTAAAGAATGACACTGAACAGGGTCTATGTGCTTTTGCAGAACTCCTAAAGATGGCCCTTGACATCAAAGAGGAACAAGCTAATGCGATAGTGAGCTTCATTCAGGAACTACCCCATGTGAAGCTAGGAGCTATTGTCACAGTCGGCCCTAGAGATGTTGTTGTACCACCCGGTCAGGTGACTCATATGAAGTGTGAAGTTCCGGTTGGCTTGGAATGCACTGAGCCAGTAGTCTTGTTCGAGACCAGTGAGGAGAGTGCATTGTTAACTCAGCTAGACGTGGGAGAAGGTCTAATGGAACTAGAGGGGACAGACCGGCCTTATGTTAGGATTCCCCTGGGAAACCCTACTGCTTGTGAGGTTACGATCAGACGACATACACCTTTAGGGAGTATTCAGCCAATCTCAAGCATTATCGAAACGGAGCAGCAAGACATGGTAAACAGAGACGACTTACCAATGAACAGCGGAGAAGAACCAGGTTCCCTAGAACATGAGAGCGCTCGCAGGGTAGACAGCTTGTGGCACCCGCCAGTCGATGTGAGTCATCTGGAAGATGAACAGCAGAAATTAGTCAAAGCCATGCTGTATGAAGAATCCAACGTGTTTGCTCGTGGAGATGATGATATTGGGTGCATCCCGAGCTTACAGATGACGATTAATCTGAAGGACGACATCCCTGTTCAGTGAGCTTATGCCTCCATCCCGAAACCCCTATATAAAGAGGTGAAGGAATACGTTCAGGATTTACTGGCTCGAGGGTGGGTAGTCAAGTCAAAGTCTCCTTATGCAGCCCCGGTGGTGTGTGTTAGGAAGAAAGATGGCACGCTGAGACTGTGCATAGACTACAGGTTGTTGAACCAGAAGACCAGACCGACATCCACTTCCCCGGATTCAGGACCTCATTGACACCCTGGGAGGCTACCGATGGTTTTCAATCCTGGATCAGGGGAAGGCCTACCATCAAGGATTCATGGCGGAGGGATATCGACACCTTACGGCATTCACAACTCCTTGGGGCCTATATGAGTGGGTGCGCATACCCTTCGGATTGGCGAATGCACCAGCGGCGTTCCAGAGGAGTATGGAGGGAATGCTGGACTCCTTGAGAGATGAGTTATGTATCCCGTATCTCGATGACATACTTTGCTTTGGCAAAACGTTCAGTGACCATGTTCAGGGATTAAGGAGAGTCCTCAGGGTACTGCGGAGTCATGGAGTAAAGTTGAGACCAGCAAAGTGCGAACTCTTCAAGAGAGAGGTCAGGTATGTGGGGAGACTAGTTTCGGAGGACGGTATCCGTATCGACCCAAAAGATCTAGAAGCAGTCACCTCTCTGAAAGACCAGAAGCCCACTACTGTCGGGGAGTTGCGGCGATTGTTGGGGTTCCTCAGTTACTACCGTACTTTTATCCAGGACTTTTCACGAATTGCGAAACCACTGTACGAACTCCTTCAGTACCGGGGATTAGTAGCCTCTGGAGAGCAGAATAAGTTGAGTAAAACTGAGAAGAGGGGGAACCAGTTACCATCTCGCACGAAAGTAGAGTGGACAAGTATGCACCAATGTGTGTTGGAAAGACTCATTGAGGCTCTAACTACTCCTCCGATATTTGCTTACCCAAACTTCGAACTCCCATTTGTGCTCCATACAGACGCGTCCGAACATGGGGTCGGGGCTGTGCTGTACCAACAGCAAGAGGGAAGGCTCAGAGTTATTGGGTATGGATCCAGAACCTTGACCCCCGCCGAGAAAAGTTACAGACTCCACTCCGGAAAGCTGGAGTTCCTGGCACTTAAATGGGCTGTCTGCGAGAAGTTCCGAGATTATCTGTTCTATGCGCCACACTTTACAGTCTTGACAGACAACAACCCATTGACGTATGTCCTCAGAACGGCTAAACTCAATGCTGTTGGACATAGGTGTGTAGGAGAATTGGCGGACTTCAGATTTGACATTCGTTACAGACCAGGCAAAATGAATGCGGATGCAGATATGCTCTCTCGTTGTCCCCTTGACATCACTAAGTTTATGACCGCGTGCACCGAAGTTATCACAGAGGAGGTGATCAGGGCTACATGGGAAGGAAGTCGGGCTGACCAAGAGAATGAAGTTGCCTGGGTGGCGGCTCTGAATGCATGTTTAGAGAATGCAGAGTACCAGTTTGAAGGGAGTCTAATATCACTTGATCGTTCTGAATTGAAAACCGCCCAACGGGAAGATCCTGTTGTTGGGAAGGTGATCGAATTAAAGGAGAGTGGTGGAGAACTGACATCTGAGATGACGAAAACTGCTAAGGGAGGCCTTAAAAAGACTGTTGTATGAGTGGAGAAAACTTTATCTTGAAGAGGGACTGCTCTATCGTAAGATAAGTAAGAACCACAGAGCTCAACTTGTTCTTCCAGCTAAGTTTAAGCAGTGGGCATTAAAACAGTTGCACAACGACATGGGTCATGTAGGGACAGAACGAGTTCTAGACTTAGCAAGGAGGAGATTCTACTGGCCTTTTATGAAGAAGGAGATCGAGCACTATGTCACCCAGCAATGCCGATGCGTGAAACAAAAGAAACCTGTGGTGCAGATCAGAGCTCCGATGGGGAGTCTTACCTCAAGTTGTCCACTGGATCTAGTGTCCATTGATTATTTGCACCTGGAGCGAAGTCGGGGTGGATATGAATATATTCTGGTGCTGGTGGACCATTTCACCAGATTTGCCCAGGCGTACCCTACCAGAGATAAGTCTGGAAGGACGGCGGCTGAGAGGATATTTAACGACTTTATCCCGAGATTCGGCTACCCTTGCCGGCTTCATCACGACCAAGGCCGTGAATTCGAGAATCATCTCGTCGCGACTTTGCAGCGGTTAACAGGTGTCAGTAACTCCAGAACGACGCCTTATCACCCACAAGCAAACCCGGCAGAACGGTTTAATCGCACCTTGTTACAGATGTTGAGGACGCTGGAAGAGAAGGAAAAGGATCGATGGAAAGACCACCTCCCGAAGGTTGTGCACGCTTATAATCGCACTAAGCATGAATCGACGGGGTACTCTCCATTCTTTCTCCTGTATGGACGTCATCCGCGTTTGCCCGTTGACTTGTTGTTTGGTCTGAGAGCAGAGGAAGACCAATACTCACCTCGGGATTATGCAGAGAAGTGGGCACAACGGATGGCTGAAGCGTATAAACTAGCCTCGGACAACAGCAAGCAAGCGAGCGCACGAAACAAAAAATACTATGACCGGCATCTTCGAGGTGTTGTGCTGCAGCCAGGAGATCGAGTTCTGGTCTGTAACTTAAGTGAACGGGGCGGGCCTGGAAAACTAAGATCATACTGGGAGAGAACAGTGCACGTGGTCAAAGAGAGGATAGGTGATGGACCAGTCTATCAAGTGTACCCTGAATCTAGTGGAGGTGAAAATCCAGCAGTGATACGTACCTTGCATCGGAACCTGCTCCATCTGGTTAATGATCTACCTGTAGACCCGCCACCTCTTGGAGCAAATGACTCGTGTAGACCTAAGGGAAGAAAACAGAGGTTGTTAAGATCAGCAAGGGAACCTGAAGGAGCAAATTCAAGTGATTCATGTTCAGATGACAGCGATGCTACGAGAGCTTACTACTGGTTGCGGTCCTCTGGACAGCAGAGATCTAAGCAGAGAAGGACTATATCTGACACTTACGAAAGAGGAGGTTGGAGATGGAGAAGTGGTGAGGATGGACCTGCGAGATATGGAGAGATTGCTCGAGGGGTAGAGGAAGAATACTTACCTGAGCCAGTGACAACTCACTCCTTGACTGACTTACCTGCTGCACCAGAATCTGATGGGATGAATGATGAGATGGGAGAGATGGTACCTAGTGAGGAAGAAAGACAAATGGTTAGTCCAATGGGAAAGGCTGCAGGAGATGGATATGTCAGAAGATCTAGCAGAGAACGAAAGCCCACACGGGTCTTCACTTACCCCTCATTGGGTCAGCCTAATTATGAACTGCCTACGGAGATAGGGGCTGCTCAACTTATGCAGGCACAGCAGTTACCGTATTATTCTCGGGTACAGGGGCCAGTATATGTAACTTGTGCTCACATCCCACCTACACTGCCTTATCAGATAGGGTCCTATCCTACTTTACAATCTTATGCTGCCTTTAGTGGATACTAGAGAATTAGTACCTAAAAGAACACAGGGTTAACACACACACACACATATACATTGCGCATTGGCACAGAGGTCTTTAAATTGTTTACAATGTGAGGAGAATGTTTGTGTTACTGAGAAAGATGTTTAAGATTTAAAAGGGTCAGTGTTGTTTGGAGCCATTTCTTTTGTCGGGGAGAGTGTGACACCCTGTATGTATAGTCACAGGAATAATTATTTTCTTTTGATGTGTTTGATTTATTTTATTATTTTGATGATATTGTTTCAACTACTGTGAGTATGCTCAGAGACAATTAGGTATGCTGTACTGTTGATGCGTAATACCCTCAGCGGACATTAGGGGGAGACCATGTGCTGAGCGGGAAGTTTGAGGGTAACTTTGAGACGCGTGGAAGAAGACGCCATTACAAGAGCGACTCGTGGCTAACAACAGCATAACTGTCTGTGTCTCTTTGTTTTAATCAAACAGGTGGGTGAAGTCAAACACCATGGACAATATAACATGAGACAATGTGTTGATAACGTGGTTACACTGTTTTAAGAGGGTTATATACATTTCCTGAGTAGTTAAGACATCGAATAGAGATGGTGATATGTTTATGAAAATGACGGTGCGTTCGCGGTTGTGCCGCGGCCGGCCTTGTATTAATATAATTTAATCTGAATGGTTTAAGGCTCCAACACACTGAATCCCTAAGGTAACGTAATGTTTATAATGTTAATAGTGTTATAATTGTGTTTATAGTAGAAAGAGTGATGTTTTGAGCAATCGCCTGGGTTTAAAGACTGAAGTATATGTAATTGTTTAATATTATACTTATAGAATATTTGCATACAGGATTGGTTATTGTTGATATTTGTATTTTATAATATGTTTTATTGATCTTCTGATTAAGTATAGCCTGAGTACTGTATTTAGGAATTAAGTTTAAATGGTTATAGGATCTAACCTATGGTTCGCTCTACTACTTAGTTATACAGTATGTACTATGACACTTTTGCTCAGACTATAGAGACGGTAATACATTGAGATGTATGGGTTACAGAGAAAGTATTAACTGAGGAAAATTGAGTAATAAGAAGAAAGACTCAAGACACAAGAGTGATGTGACACATGTTTATTGGTGTTTTGTTTGAGTGAGTCACATGTATGGTGACAAGATATTGTGATTTGATTATACAATACATATAATATTGAATTATTGTAATAAAGATTACAAGAGCGACTCGTGGCTAACAACAGCATAACTGTCTGTGTCTCTTTGTTTTAATCAAACAGAACATTTACTGCAGTACCGCCAGCCGGACGGCAGGCGTGCTACATTCACGCAAAGAAAGAAGGCTTGGTTTCAGTAACCGCAGTTAGTGTTGAAGCAGTCATGTCAGGGAGATGCTGTGTGTTTCTAGGTGAAAGCAAAAGCACTTTATTTGGTTTTCCAAAAGTAGATGCATTTAGGATAGAGCTTAAATTCTCTGCCCGAGATTATATATATATATAAAACTGCGCAGCTCCCCTGTAGCCTAAATGATCTAGCACAGCAGCACCTGCGGTAAAAAAAAAAAATCTGGCGCCGCCCCTTGTTATAACGGCCCACATATTAAAAATGGTCGGGTTTAAATCGGGCTCGGGCTCATAATTACAGTGAACCTGTCGGGCCGGGCCGGGCTCGTACACAACGTGCTCGGGCTCATGTAGGGTCGGGCTTGATTTGTTGGACCCGATCTAAGCTCTAATTTAGGACTCTTTAAGATTACTTACAACAGAACAGCAATGCATTTTATGGATGACCATTTCATGTACATAGGAGAGGAGCTAATTCTGACTTTGCTACGACAATCTGGCGGTTCTGAATCAGCTACTGTAAGTATGTTTTGTTATAAGTTTAAGTATTTGCTATTGACTGTTCAAATGCAGAGTTTTGCGAGTCGTGTGTGTGTGTGTGTGAGAGAGAGAGAGACAGGGTCACACAGTGGAGTCAGTTGTCCTAACCGTCTGTGGTCTTGTGTACTGAAAACACATACGAGCTTCATCACTGTGTCTGTCACATGACTCTGTTCCCCTTTCAGGCTTGAACTGATGGCAAATCTAAGGACATTATTAACTCCCTTTACATTTATTTTGAAAGATGAAGCTTGCGATTATGGAAAGGGCCATTACATTTCTGACGAGTGCTTTCGGTGATTGGCCAATCAAAATGCACTGGGTCAGTTGGCCAATCAGTGCAGACTGCGCTTGTTGGAAGGAGGGACTTTGTAGAAAACGATGCGTTTGAGAGATGCAGGGCATAGAGGACCTATAATAATGTACAGTATTCTAAAAATAATCTGTTTTTTGAACATTAAAGCATGTTAACATATTCTGTTACACCAAATACACATAATAATGATCTTTAAAAAAGCATCATCCGACCCCTATGAAAGTAGGCAATATCTATAAATTAAAGTATATCTTTACTGTTGAGATTCTGAAATGAAACTATCCCATGATGCCACGAAAGATGATTGTTGAATGGCAGTGAAGTGACACAACTAATGTTGTAGATCACGTGACAATGACAACATGACAGATGTAGTACATCCTAATTACATTCATACTATCTAGAACCCATTGTTTTACGGTTGTGAAGTACCTAGTCAGAAATTAAATGATTTTAGACACTTTTTTGGACAATTTTTCTATCCATAGACCAAGCATTTCTGTTTCAGTACTTGTGAAAAGCTTTTAATTTTTTAATGCATATTACATTTATTTATTTATTTATTTATTTATTTATGTGTTTATTCATTCTATCAAAACGTAATATATTATTGTAAAAATGTGTCAAAACAATGATATTTTAATTGTAGTAATATACATTATAACATTTTTTCCTGTACTGTCTTTAAGTTTATTTAATTTTTCAAAATCAATGAAGGACATTCATGAGAACCTGAGAATGAAAATAAGAAGAACAAATGAAAACCACAAAAGTAAAACCTCGACAATGAGAATTTGATAGGGAAGAATAATGACCAAAATTTTCATGAAAATAATTTTACAATGTGAAAAATATGAATAGTCTTATATTATGCAAACTATAATTTTATTATTTCATTTATGGGTGATTTTGACATGTTTTTATGTTTTTTTCCCATTTCGCATTTCCATGTTCGCATTTATTTATATTTTTCACATACAGCACAACAACTTCTTTCTGGTCTCCCTTTCTTTTTGTCTCTTAGGGAAAAATTCAAGTCACCTCCCTGGGACTCTCCTCAAGATTAGCATTAATGAAAGAAAAAGCTCTATTTTCTCCTCTTTTAGCTTCCCTCAATCCAGTCAAATTTTAACTATCTTAAGCTCTCTGCCTGTAAAGGTCACTCCCCACAGCTGCCAGAGAATAGCGATGAAGTGGAGGTGGCTGTCTGCATGCAGCTCGTGCCAGCTGAACATTTTCTCTTCTGTGAACGAGCAGCACAGCGTTTCGGCACAAGCTGATAGCTGGCCAGTCCCTTACACTGATCTCTTATCAGTGGGTGGCATGAGATTTCTACATTACTGATGTTACAGAGGCATGTCTCTTACCTATATCCCCACATCTGAGCCGTGCTTTTATCCTCTGGCCTCTCTGTGATGTGCTGCGATCTGATAGATACAGAGAGAGAGTGAATGGAGAGTCCCCTTATACGAGCTCAGCTAATGTGCTTCAGCCTCCACAGTTCTTCTGGAGCAGTAATGAGCCTCTCCTCATCCTTTCCTTCACCACCAGCCTCTCTCTACACACATTCTATGTCTTCTCTTGCTTTATGTTCACTCAATTTTTCAGTCCCCTACCTCTACCTTTCAGTGTGACATTAATTCTAAAAAGGCTGCACGTGTTGTCATTGCACAGAGAAAATAGATGAATTAAACAGACATTCAGATTAATGAGTAACAAGTAATTGTTTTTGTGGTAAAAAAATGCCCTTTTTTCTTCTTAATATTTTTTATTCTTTTTTTCTTTTCTTCTTCTGATGATCAGAATATTGGCAGGGAAAGTAAAATATATATTGAAAATATATCTTATTGTTAAGCCCTGGATTATGTGTTATCCCAAACTATTTTTTTGTCGAACATCACCTCCCAGAACCACAGACTCCTGAATCACCATCAATAATAGAAGAGATTTCACTGTTGTTACACACAGTTGTGTGAGGCCTACATACAGTACATTCCTGACACGGAAGAATAATGCATATTTATATTCAGAGCTACTGTTGCTGCAGTGGAAGTCATCAACCCATCTGCTAAAATGATGTAAATGTGCTATTCCACAAGTCATTTCTATACTTGATTCTCAGTATTCAAAATGAGAAAAGAGATTTTGGTGCTCAACTGGTGCTCAACCCATGGTCTTCTTTATTCTCTATTCCCTTGGCTTTAGAGGAGAGAAATGATTTCTCTGACTTCAGGCCATCTGAAGTGATTATCAATAAAGCAAACATTGACTGAGCTGAACAGAAGAAGGAAGATAGAGCTAGAATTAGCAGCACTGCAGTAAACTCAGTGGATAGGACCGCTGACAGGGACAGTGTCAGGTTATTATCTCTGAGATGGAAAGACCCAGCCGCTTGTCTGACTCCCCCTCTTCTTTTAGATTTTTCCATGAAGTAGCGTTGCTCTGTCATTTTCATTTAATACAGTCTTCAGCATGAAGGGCGCAATAGCTTCTCTGAGTGGCAACATCAAACCACCCAATCTGAGTGTGTTATTCAAAATTCACTCAGACAAATTTAAAACATGCCATATAAGATAGTTAATTATGAACCTTACAAATCCATGGTAGCCATAGTTTTTGCTGAGTTACTATTGTCATTAAAGGAATAATTCACCCAAAAATGAAAATTCTGTCTTCATTTACTCATTCTAAACAAATAAGCCTTCGGTTAATCTTTGAAACATAAATTAAGATATTAAACCTAAAAGAGGTATCGTCCCTCCATTAAAACTCCAGGTAAGCAAAACTTGAAAGATCCAAAAAGCTATAGATTTTTTTTTTAATTAAATAGACATTTCATTTCTGTAATTAACTGTTTGACTGTTGAGTGCATTTCTACACTGTTAACTGAAAACATGTTTTTGCTTTATGCTACATCCACGCCACTAGATGTCAATATAAGATGACTGCCATATTATCCAACACAAGAGAAAATATTAATATTGAACACCCCTTTTAAAAAGTTTTACAGGTGCTTCTCAATGAATTAGAATGTTGTGGAAAAGTTCATTTATTTCAGTAATTCAACTCAAATTGTGAAACTCATGTATTAAATAAATACAATGCACACAAACTGAAGTAATTTAAGTCTTTGGTTCTTTTAATTGTGATGATTTTGGCTCACATTTAACAAAACCCCATCAATTCACTATCTCAACCAATTAGAATACTTCATAAGACAAATGAAAAAAAAAAAACATTTTTAGTGAACTGTTGGCCTTCTGGAAAGTATGTTCATTTACTCTACATATACTCAATACTTGGTAGGTGCTGCTTTTGTTTTGATTGCTGCCTCAATTTTGCGTGGCATGGAGGTGATCAGTTTGTGGCACTGCTGAGGTGGTATGGAAGCCCAGGTTTCTTTGATAGTGGCCTTCAGCTCATCTGCATTTTGTGGTCTCTTGTTTCTCATTTTCTTCTTGACAATACCCCATAGATTCTCTAACACACCAACACCATGGTCATTTAACCAACTTTTGGTGCTTTTGACAGTCTGGGTAGGTGCCAAATCCTGCTGGAAAATGAAATCAGCATCTACAAAAAGCTGTTCAGCAGAAGGAAGCATGAAGTGCTCCAAAATTTCTTGGTAAACGGGTGCAGTGACTTTGGTTTTCAAAAAACACAATGGACCAACACCAGCAGATGGCATTGCACCCGTAATCATCACAGACTGTGAAAACTTAACACTGGACTTCAAGAAACTTGGGCTATGAGCTTCTCCATCCTTCCTCCAGACTCTAGGACCTTGGTTTACAAATAAAATACAAAACTTGCTCTCATCTGAAAAGAGGACTTTGACCACTGGGCCACAGTACAGTTCTTCTTCTCCTTAGCCCAGGTAAGACACCTCTGACATTGTCTGTGGTTCAGGAGTGGCTTAACAAGAGGATTAAGGCAACTGTAGCCAAATACCTTGACACGTCTATGTGTGGTGGCTCTTGATGCCTTGACCCCAGCCTCAGTCCATTCCTTGTGAAGTTCACTCAAATTCTTGAATCAATTTTGCTTGACAACCCTCATAAGGCTGCGGTTCTCTCGTGTTGGTTGTGCATCTTTTTCTTCCACACTTTTTCGTCCCACTCAATTTTCTGTTAACATGCTTGGATACAGCACTCTGTGAACAGCCAGCTTCTTTGGCAATAAATGTTTGTGGCTTACCCTCCTTGTGAAAGGTGTCAGTGGTTGTCAGGGACCATTTTAAAGTCGCAGGAAACCTTGCGTTTCACTATTTGAGTTAAATTACTGAAATAAATGAACTTTTCCTCGAAATTCTAATTTATTGAGAAGTACCTGAAGTTTGGTGATCCAAAAACTTTTGGAAAACTAAAAAAAAAAAAAAAAAAAAAGGAAAAGCCATTGTTAATCACCATGCATATTGTTTTCAAGAGACTGTGAATAAAAAATACAATATGCTGTACAAATCTGTGTAAACACAGCTTTTTGAGCTATACACAATATATTACCCTTTACAGTTTTTATTTTATTTTATTTAAAAAAAAAGCCTGAATGCTATAAGCAGGACTGTGTGTGCAAATCAGGTTAGAGGAAAATTAACGTTTCTGACAACAAAGAAAATACTAACTGACAGCTTTTCTGTCAGCAGCTCCAGAATATGTAATGATTACAGCAATTGCAATAATGAACTGTAGCTGTATTCAGCACCTCGTACAGCGCTCTTGCCGTTAGCCGATTAGCTGTCTTGAAAATGGCCTTGGCCTTCAAGCTGATTTTCCCCTTCATTTAATCAGAAGTGAACGTATGTGTCTTAGATACACCAAAAAGCCATTTTCTTCAGAGTTCAGAATAGCTCAGAATATTTATTTAGCCTCAGAGTACTGTATACATTCTGATTTACCTCCATGTTGCATCAATCCCAGTAATTTAGCCCAGAATGAATGCTGACATGAAAGAATCAGACACAGATCTTTAGGAGAGCAGAGACACTCCCTGTAAATCTTTAAATAGAGAGAGACTTTGTGGCTTGACTGTCTTAGAGGAGCTGGGCTACCTCTGATCTTGAAAGAAGAATTTAAACTACCCACAGTCCTTTATTTGATTTTCATTTTACATGCGCTATGTCTAGTAATCAAGCTATGTCTATACACATAAAGCTAGGCTTTATTAAAAAATGTATAATGTTAACCCTCTACTGAAGCAGACAGACTGGCTAAACCGACCGTCTGCTAGCTGCCTCCCGTCACAGAGGTCAGTTAATTCTCAGCACATAGAGACTCTTTCACCTAGATATCACACTGTAGAGACTGTGTCTGTTCCCCGAACTAGAAAATACAAAAAATGTCCAAACCAAGTTAAGATTAACAATTTAATTGAGGTTCAACAAATAAAAAACAGATGCAATATGGATAAACAAATGATAAAGCTTGGCTTATTGAATATCAGATCCCTTTCTACGAAAACACTTTTTGTAAATAATATGATAACTGATCATAATATAGATATACAGAAACCATAATATAGATGTACAGAAACCTGGCTAAAACCTGATGATTACATTATTTTAAATGAGTCCACCCCCCAAGATTACTGTTATAAACATGAGCCGCGTCTAAAAGGCAAAGGGGGAGGTGTTGCTTCAATTTATAACAACGTTTTCAGGATTTCTCAGAATGCAGGCTTCAAGTATAACTCGTTTGAAGTAATGGTGCTTCATATAACATTATCCAGAGAAACAAATGTTAATGATAAATCCCCTGTTATGTTTGTACTGGCTACTGTATACAGGCCACCAGGGCACCATACAGACTTTATTAAAGAGTTTGGTGATTTTACATCCGAGTTAGTTCTGGCTGCAGATAAAGTTTTAATAGTTGGTGATTTTAATATCCATGTTGATAATGAAAAAGATGCATTGGGATCATCATTTATAGACATTCTGAACTCTATTGGGGTTAGACAACACGTTTCAGGACCTACTCATTGTCGAAATCATACTCTAGATTTAATACTGTCCCATGGAATTGATGTTGATAGTGTTGAAATTATTCAGCCAAGTGATGATATATCAGATCATTATTTGGTTCTGTGCAAACTTCATATAGCCAAAATTATTAATTCTACTTCTTGTTACAAGTATGGAAGAACCATCACTTCTACCACAAAAGACTGCTTTTTAAGTTATCTTCCTGATGTATCCAAATTCCTTAGCATATCCAAAACCTCGGAACAACTTGATGATGTAACAGAAACTATGGACTCTCTCTTTTCTAGCACTTTAAATACAGTTGCTCCTTTACACTTAAGGAAGGTTAAGGAAAACAGTTTGACACCATGGTATAATGAGCATACTCGCACCCTAAAGAGAGCAGCCCGAAAAATGTAGCGCAGCTGGAGGAAAACAAAACTAGAGGTATTTCGTATTGCTTGGCGGGAAAGTAACCTATCCTACAGAAAAGCATTAAAAACTGCTAGATCCGATTACTTTTCTTCTATTTTATAAGAAAACAAACATAACCCCAGGTATTTATTCAATACAGTGGCTAAATTAACGAAAAATAAAGCCTCAACAAGTGTTGACATTTCCCAACACCACAGCAGTAATGACTTTATGAACTACTTTACTTCTAAAATACTATTAGAGATAAAATTGCAACCATTCAGCCGTCAGCTACAGTATCACATCAGACAGTGCACTATAGACCCCCTGAGGAACAGTTCCACTCATTCTCTACTATAGGAGAGGAAGAATTGTATAAACTTGTTAAATCATCTAAACCAACAACATGCATGTTAGACCCTATACCATCTAAGCTCCTAAAAGAGGTGCTTCCAGAAGTCATAGATCCTCTTCTGACTATTATTAATTACTCATTGTCATTAGGATATGTCCCCAAAACCAAAAACTGGCTGTTATTAAGCCTCTCATCAAAAAACCACAACTTGACCCCAAATAACTAGTTAATTATAGACCAATCTCGTATCTCCCTTTTCTGTCCAAGATACTAGAAAAGGTGGTATCTTCACAATTATATTCCTTCTTAGAGAAAAATGGTATATGTGAGGATTTCCAGTCAGGATTTAGACCGTATAATAGTACTGAGACTGCTCTCCTTAGAGTTACAAATGATCTGCTCTTATCATCTGATCGTGGGTGTATCTCTCTATTAGTTTTATTGGATCTTAGTGCTGCGTTTGACACAATTGACCACAACATTCTTTTGCATAGACTTGAACACTTTGTTGGCATCAATGGAAGTGCATTAGCATGGTTTAAATCGTACTTATATAACAGCCATCAGTGCGTAGCAGTGAATGAAGATGTATCATATCGATCACAAGTGCAGTATGGAGTACCTCAAGGCTCAGTACTAGGGCCGCTACTCTTCACGCTTTATATGTTACCCTTGGGAGATATCATCAGGAAACATGGTGTTAGCTTTCACTGTTATGCTGATGATACTCAGCTCTATATTTCTTCGCGGCCCCACACCAATTTGAAAAACTAATGGAATGCATAGTCGTTATAAAAAACTTTATTGGGTGGTTGTTCTGCACGCTTAGTAAACAAACTACAGCTAGTCCAAAATGCAGCAGCAAGAGTTCTTACTAGAACCAGGAAGTATGACCATATTAGCCCGGTCCTGTCAACACTGCACTGGCTCCCTATCAAACATCGTATAGATTTTAAAATATTGCTTATTACTTATAAAGCCCTGAATGGTTTTGCACCTCAGTATTTGAATGAGCTCCTTTTACATTATAATCCTCTACATCCGCTACGTTCTCAAAACTCAGGCAATTTGATAATACCTAGAATATCAAAATCAACTGCGGGCGGCAGATCCTTTTCCTATTTGGTGCCTAAACTCTGGAATAACCTACCTAACATTGTTCGGGAGGCAGACACACTCTTGCAGTTTAAATCTAGATTAAAGACCCATCTCTTTAACCTGGCTTACACATAACATACCAATATGCTTTTAATATCCAAGTCCGTTAAAAGATTTTTAGGCTGCATTAATTAGGTAAACACTTCCCATAACACCCTATGTACTTGCTACATCATTAGAAGAATGGCATCTATGCTAATATTTGTCTGTTTCTCTCTTATTCCGAGGTCACCGTAGCCACCAGATCCAGTCTGTATCCAGATCAGATGGTGGATGAGCACCTAGAAAGGACCTCTACTGCCCTGAAAGACAGCCGAGACCAGGACAACTAGAGCCCCAGATACAGATCCCCTGTAAAGACCTTGTCTCAGACGACCACCAAGACAAGACCACAGGAAACAGATGATTCTTCTGCACAATCTGATTTTGCTGCAGCCTGGAATTGAACTACTGGTTTCGTCTGGTCAGAGGAGAACTGGCCCCCCAACTGAGCCTGGTTTCTCCCAAGGTTTTTTTCTCCATTCTGTCACCGATGGAGTTTTGTTTCCTAGCCACTGTCGCCTCTGGCTTGCTTAGTTGGGGTCACTTCATCTACAGCGATATCGTTGACTTGATTGCAAATAAATGCACAGACACTATTTAAATGAACAGAGATGACATCACTGAATTCAATGATGTACTGCCTTTAACTATCATTTTGCACTATTGACACACTGTTTTCCTAATGAATGTTGTTCAGTTGCTTTGACGCAATGTATTTTGTTTAAAGCGCTATATAAATAAAGGTGACTTGATTTGACTTGACTACTGCAGATTGTTTCCCTGAGGCAAGAAAATAATTTATTGGCATATTGGCATGTTAACAGAGAACTGGAATCTTGCAGAACAAAGCTCTGTGTTTAACCATAGGAATGTGTTTTTAGTTTTTGGCAGTAATTACAAATGACTCTAAAGAGAGTTTGTGTATGCAACTGAGTGCTGCACCAGCCACTAACTGCTCGAGCAGAACATGATAAAAGAGCAAGTTGAAAATGTAATTTGTAGGATTATTCCTGTGAGGCCCTTAAGAGACACTGGCCTAAATGACTACAGTAATGCATCACTAACACCAGGCAGCAGTGAGCAGTAGATTGAATGTGAAATCTAAATTTACTAAACTTTGTTTGAGAAAAGAATGCATATTGAAAAATCTACATGAATTTAGATGGATTAGTGTGAAATATAGTGGGAAGGGTTCAACAGACTGTACTTAATCCTGGGTTGTCGTCATTGTAAACCCCCCGCTTTTGACACCTACAGTAGTAGAGGAACCTTCACATTTGTAATTTAGAAACAGAGTTATCGCCGCAGGCTTTACTATTTGAAGTCTGAAAAGCCCTATATACAATTGGGTGTGACATCTTTTGACTTTAGCCAGTAAGCATTGACTCAGAACACCATAGTAACTGCATAGCAACACCCTAGCAACCAGCGACAATACCCAAGTACTGCCTTGGCAATTTTTGCACAGGCAAGCAGCTCTCATGTTGTCTCCAAAATGTAAGAATCTAGTTACCAGAAATCTTTATATAATGAGAATCCTTTTTGTTGCCCCACAACACATAATAAATTGTTCTTAGTATAGCAGTGACTGCTCCTAAGAAAGACCATTTTGTTTTTATCCCTTTCTGTATTGCTCTCATTTTGTCTTTAAAGCATTTATGTGTCTATTCAGTACACTGATTTGAAAGCAACTTATTATAATGGTCATGGGGTGTCAAAAATGGTACATTTTTTTACCATTATTGCAGTGTTTTGTTCTGCACCGGAAGAATAGACTGGAATATGACTGGAAGAATAGAAAAATGTTGGAAATAACTTGTTTTGATATGAAGTTGTAAAGTTAAGAAATAACAATAATTTTGTGCAGGCTTTTGTTTTCTACACACATGACATGCAGGGAAAAAAAACTAAATATTACAGCCATGAATTAAGAATTTGTTCCTAAAATGGATTAATTTGTTTTCCCATTTTCAAAGTGGCCAAGTGTTCTGCCTATGAAATAAACATTTGAGGGTTAGCATTGAGTGGTCCAGGTAGTCACTTCTGGGAAAACATTTTTTTTTTTTTTTTTTTTTTTTTGTAGAATAGTTTACTTTTTGCCAGTCATATACACTAAAGGTTTGTAGACAAACATGATTAGAGCTGAATATGAACCTGCATAAATCAGTCTGTCTATAGCAGAGCCTGCACTCAGGCCATTAACACAGCACTCTCCCTTCACATCTCTCGTACACACAGACACTGATAAACACTGGTCGTCCTGTGGGGTGTGACATAGACTTGCATCTGTCCCCTCATGGACATAAAAAAAAATTGCTTTAGTGAAGTCTCTAGAGCTTGTCTGCTTCTTAAGATGAAAGCACAGAAATGGTAGACACTGCGCTGGTTTATATCAGCATTAGAGTGTGCAACACTCCTGGCGTGTTGGATGTCATGTTTTTAGAAGTTGATTAACGTGCTGACCCAAATGCTAATTAATAAGTTGTGTGCAAAACATATACCTTCATGAGGTCATCAACATAAAGTTTGCATTCCTGTTTATAGGCCTGTGTAAAAAAGTGTGTATAAAGATTAAAACTGTGTGGCTCAAATGATGAAATAAAGATGTAACATACAAGCTGAAACAAAAGGTCTATAAAAGATTTTGTATATACTCAAAATACCTGGAATATAATTATAACAGCTTTGCCTTGTTTGTGGGTGATGCATCCTTTACCTACTGTACATAAAATAGATTATTGTCCAGGTCAAAAAAATGCAACATGAGCTAATTCTCACTGGTACTTTGTAAAAGCATGATATTATCACAATAAGATTTTGCAGCTGAGCCATTTGCATTTTAATAGTGTTAAAATAAAACATAATCACTCCAAACCCTACTGTCTACTGCCTACGTAGGTAACTGCCATATAAGGCATCATCCTAACTGTGAAACCTCATAAGTGATTGATTGCAAATGCTCTACATACTGTAGGCAGCCCACATAAAGTGCACAGATGACTGATTATTGGTTCCAATAGTTTGATGTTGGCACGTTGCTGTGCTAACAACATGATACTCTAATAAGCATTAAAACGCATAGCATAAATATTTAATAAAATGTTCATTTAAATAAGGTGAAATTATCAGTCAAATTCATAAATGAATTTGGAATAGCACACCTCTCTTATTATTTCTGACAAATATGGCAGAAACAGTAAGTACCCTTTTGAAAAAGAAGTACATGTTTGCATACTACTAAAAAGAGTGTTTAAAAGTATATATATATTTGCAAAAAATATACATTTAACAGACCTTAAGTTTGCATGTTAATTACAATTAAATGAAAACATATATAGCTTATAGTAATTGCAATTAGCTGAACCTTAGATTGTTTTTTTGTTTTTTTGATGTACTTAAAGGGATAGTTTACCCAAAAATGAAAATTAGCCCATGATTTACTCACACTCAGGGCATCCTAGGCATATCTGACATTCCTCTTTCAGACGAACACAATTGCAGTTATATTTAAAATTGTCCTAGCTCTTCCAAGCTGTATAATGGCAGTGAATGGTGCCCCGGTTTTTGAAGTGTTAAAAAACTGCATGCTTCCATCATAAAACTACTCCACACGATGTTAATAAAGGCCTTCTGAAGCGAAACAATATATTAATATAAGAGAAATATTGATTTTTAGAAAATTATAATTATGCACTATATTTACACTTCAAAAATAAGTGTACCTATTTAAAGCATGACAAATATTATTCAATATATGAGATTTATCATATATAAAGATTTATATATATAAACTTTAAAAGTTAAAGTTTAAAAAATATAGACATTACAAAGTGCACTTTTTAAAAGTGTACTTAAGAGTGTTAAACATAATCAAGATAGTCACTCTATTTAAGTACACTTATGGCCCTTTGTTTAATTAATGTCATATTACCTCCAATTAATACTGTTTTTATATACTTTTTAAAATTTGAAGTACACTACAACCGTATATTCAATATATTGAAGTGCACTTGTTTTTCATTAGCGTGTAGTATGCTATTTCAAACTCTAAATCTTGAATGATTTTTCCACCCAGTCTGATCTTGCTGCATTGTTTTTGGTGTTTAACTGAAAGAAGCCATCTTAGAAGGCAACGTTTGTGCTTGCTGCTGTAAAAGCACTCAATATATCTTAAAATGCAGTCTAGGCAGCTCTTTAGGTTATGGAACAAGGGCCAATATGTCCAAATATGTACCATATTTGATATTTGATCTACTTTGATAATGTAGAAACCTTGATCCTCCAGGTTAATAACATGGTCTTATGAAGGGTAGCAAAAGTGTGAAGCTAATGGGGTACACACTGCTGTAGAGTAAAGGTTTGTGTGTGTGTGATTGCTGCTGAAGTGCTCCAGTAATAAGAGCCGAGAGGGTTCATGTGTTACTGCTCTGAGTGAGAGGTGTGACAGCCAGGTCTCATGAATAGTGATATTAGACAGCTGCTCATTAACAGGAAGCCTGTCAGCCAACAGACTGGAACTGCCAACACACACGCAATACACGAACCTCCACAAATAACACGCACACAATGTGTTCACAATTCCTTCTTCTCCCTAACCTGTGGCATGGTCTGAGATGGATCCAGGCTCCTTGACTCTGAACTGACCCGGGAATGAGACAAACTCACCCTTTAGCATTGTTCTCGCTCTCAGTGATTGGCATCTACTCACCTCAGTCTAGCGCAGTAACCCCCCATCTGGAAAAACGCTCTCTAAGACTCAAGTGTTTGTTTATTCATGCCCAAGCCCACATGACATGAGTGTTTGAGAACAGCACACACACGTACAGATACTTAATGCATGAAGAAAAAACCAAGAGGTCCTCGCATGAATGGCGCTGACAGAAATTTTCTATTGTCGGTTTATTGACTGAGACATCCACTGCATAATTACAGCTCAATTTGATCCCTAGGGCCTGTTTCACACTGCACACATAAGCATGCATATTTATTTTGGTGCCCATATTAACTTCTTTTATGAGCAGTACTGTATAAGCATAGGTGTAATAGAGTATATCTGCTGAGCCTACTGTATGTTTTCTCATATCCAGCATTCTACTGTAGCTACACAAGCTGTGAAAACCGTTGAAATATAGGCAATATAAAATAATGGAGTGGGACACTGACCTCAAGTTATAATACGCACTCAAACTGCACTCTCTGTTCAGTAACTCTGAGTGAGTTAAGACTATGAAGGTTTTTTTTTTTTTTTTTTTTGCTGAACTTTGGGTTACAATGTGTGGGGGGGAAAATCCATGGATGTTAATTATCTTTCTTGACAACTATTTGAAAAAAGTAATATGACCCATATTATTTTTGAATTTCTGGTATATGTGACCCTGTTTGTGAAATCCAGGCTAAACCAATTATAACCTGTTTATAATTTAGAGTTGTTATTGAAATTAATACTCAATTTAACAACAAAGAAATCATTTCAGTTTCTGTATAGTTCTGTATTTTCTTAGATGAAATCATGTGACCCTGCTGTTGCTTTTAAGCTGCGTCTTTGTTAACATGCTGCTTATGCATGTTGTGAGAAACAGGTCTCATAAAGGAACAACAGAAACAAGGCAAGATGAGCTGCAAAGATTTCTAGTGTGTAAAGATGGCTGTTTATTCAGAGGTGCCGCCCAACTCTTTTCCTTTCCCTTACTTTTTCATTTTGTACTTATGTTAACTCTCACTATCTCTCTGTCACACACAGATGCTCAGAAAAAGGACCTTTTTCTCAGATTGACTGTAGTCACTGCCAGAAGAGTGAGCCGAACAGCCCCTTTGACTGGACTTGGCCATCAAATAATACAGATATGAACGTCAGCAGAATAATTGAAAAAGGTGTTTTATATGTTAGAAGACAGAGAGGGATGAAGTGGAATTGAATCTAAAAGAAAACGAGAAGGGGGAGCAAATCTCAGGAGACAGGCGCACAAAAGCTCCACCATGTTTGAAGAAAATAGAGGATAATTAGAGTGGTCAGTACCTTCCCTAGACTGGAACGCTTCAGTCTCTCTCTCTCTCTCTCTCTCTCTCTCTCTCTCTCTCTCTCACACACACACACACACACACACACACACATAGGCAATCATATTCAGCAAAAGATAGCAGATTCTACACACGCTGACAGGCATAAATCAGTTGGCTTTTGAAGCTCCCATGAGCGGTTTATGAAACAGTCTACAGCGAATACATATCACTCTGAGGAAGAGGCAGAAGAAAAAACACTTTAGTGCTTTCACATCTCTCTTTGACTTTCTCTTCAGGGCACCAATTTGAGCCAATTTTGCTAAAACAGGCTCACTCACTCACTCACTCACTCACTCACTCACTCACTCACTCACTCACTCACTCACTCACTCACTCACTTGTTTTCCTTCCCCTAGTTCAGCTGTTGTAAGAGCTAAAATGGTCTCTTCCTAGTTCCTCCATCACAACAGAGATGTAGAGAGAGCCCCGCGCTGGCACGCGGTCTGGAATGAAAGAAAACATTCTGTCTTCAGATCGTCCATTGAACTTAACACCAGTCCCCACCGGCCTGTCCACATGACAGTAACTAGTCTCCATGACAACTGCATTTCAGATGCAGATTTTTCTGGGTCCTACCTGTGAGAATAATACCCCACCTATTTAGCATATATGCCCATGTGAGAGGTTACAATCTCTGAAACAAATATAACATAAATATAATTTTATCTCAGAACATTTATAAATGTACACTACACTAAATACACTAGTGTTTCTACTGCACTTTCCAAATACATGCAGCCTTGCTGAGTGTAAGAGACATTTTTCAAAAACATTAAAAAACCTTACCGGCCCCAAACTTTTGAAAGTCTCTCTATATTTGGGCCATTAAATCAGTCAAGATTTGCATTAAAAAACCCTTTTCTTACCAAAATGTTTTTGACTATATACAGTACCTTCAGTTGACTTTATGGTTCTCTAGAGAATAGAAAAGTTCTCAAGATTACATTATACACTAACAGTCAAAAGTAACTCTAGGACACACTTAACTGTTTGTTTCTCATAATCTTAAAAACACTCTAATATAAAACCTTTATGATTCATTAACATTAGTTAATGATTCAATTCACTAACATTAGTTAATGCATTAGAAGTCAGTAGCAATTGATAATATTTTTTATTTCAACTACTGTGAACAAACTAAACCTTACTGTAAAGTGTTACCATAATTATTATAATAGTTTTTTTTGTTATTGTTTTTTTTTTTTACAATGGCTGAATTAGACTGAAAGTGAAATAAAAACATCTAACAGAGTACAGACCTAAAATATTAGATGTTTGGACTTATTTAAAAAATTTTGTCAATTCATAATGCCATCAATTTCTGTTATTTCATATCATTTTTATTATTATTGTATAATGTGCAAAATATTATAGAAAGTGTTCCTGTGGCTCATTGGTAAAGCATTTCATTCATATTAACAAGGTACATTTGGCCGTATTTGTGGCCATGCAGGTATCATCTACAGAGAAACAATGTGAAGCCCTCTCAGGTTCTCTGAAGCATCAGAACATTTTCTACCAGTTAAAACTTAAAACAGTTCTCCTTTGGCATCCAGCTACAAAACTACTTTTGCAGCCCCTATTTTTGATATATCTTCTGCTTATCTTAATTCAAGGGCTTGACAACTGAGGGACAGCGTGTGTGGAAATAAGTCCATCTCTGCCCTCCCCTTCTCCTCTAGGCCTAAATCCCTCAGTATCGATTACCCTGCAAGAGTGCAGGTTAGAGAAGACTAATATGAAGTCAGTGGCCATGAACGCTCCCCTCACTCATGATCACACGGCCTGCAAAAGAATCATTTTCCAGCATGTACAGCCTCCCGCTGCTCTGTGCTCGAACAACCTGAATCCTAACCTTGACTCAAGGAAAAGCACCCAAGACGTCCTCCAGTAGATGAGCCCTTCCTTTAACCCTGTAGTGTAAGACCCTGAGCAGAGAGCTAATCAGCAGTCACAGAACCACACAGTGCTCTATACGCAAGGTAAATAATGGCTGATAGCCCGCTGTGTTGGGGGCAGTGAACCGATACACTCGCTCTTTCCCTCTGTCTCTTCTTCTCGCTGATTTCTCAAAACCATATCTGTATCAGGAACGGCAAACTAAGAAGGCAAATTGTTTTGTCACACCCAGACATGCTTGAGTACCCTGAATAATTGCACTGCAGCGCTGAAAAAGAGCTGTTTTCCTTTTATCTAATAAAGCCCTAAAGGGGAGGGGAAGTGTGGATTGTGTACAAATATGTATTGGTGTCTATGTGAGAGTGGGAGATGTAATGACAACACCTTGCTTCATAGTATGCTGATCGTTCAGATCTACATACGATCCTGCTGCAGGTGAAGGCAAGCACTGGTTCAATAATGCCAGAGGGAATAACAGACGACAGTGGTCTTTACACAACATGCCCTAAGATTTGCTGACGCTTCATTTTACACACTGATACCTGCAGCGCTGCTGAGAGAAAGATAATGAGAGAGCGAGTAATGCCTGAGCCAAGGGTTCTATCAGACCACTGTAGCTTCTTGGCTAGAGGAAACTATGAAGTATTTACTCTTAAAGTCAGAGAGGAAGATAGGAATATGAAGAATAATATAGGATATGGAAATTTTACATATGATTTGGAAATTTTACATATGATGTCCTTGAGCAAGACACCTAACCCCAGCTGCTCCCGACGAGCTGGATGGCGCCTTGAATGGCTGACACCGCAGTCGGTGTGTGAATGAGTGTGTGAATGGGTGAATGTGAGGCAAATTGTAAAGCGCTTTGGATGGCCATGTGGTCTGTTGAAAGCGCTATATAAATGCAGTCCATTTACCATTTACCATTTACATAAAGATGGCTAATATGTCGGCTCAACAATATTTTTACACCACCGCTGCATTGCTCACCAAGTCTACATTTATTTGATCAAAATACAGTACAGTACAAGTTTGTTAAATTGTTAAAGTAAAATATTTTTACGATTTAAATCAGCTATATTCTATTTGAATATATTTTAGAATGTAATTTATTCCTGTGATGCAAATCTGAATTTTCATTAGCCATTACTCCAGTCTTCAGTGTCATGTAATATTTAGCTCAAGAAACATTTTAATTGCCATGTTTAAAAAATTGCTATTTTTTTGGAAACTGTGATACATTTTTTTCCAGGATTCTCTGATAAATGAAAGGTTCAGCAGCTTTAACCTGCAATCGTATGATCAAAACATGATAATTTGAAGCAGTGGCAGAACTAGAGGTTTATACATGGGGTGACCAAAGCTACTGTACTTCAGGAGGCCCAAGGAACATGAGTGTGTAGGGGAGAGTGGAGCATAACCTAACTCTTTTTAGCGTTCTCATATTTTTATGTTTGTAAATTCACTTGGGGCTCAGAGCATTATTTTTTTTCTCACAAGTCTAGTACAAATATGTGGTCTTGTTTCATTAATACAGTGTATAGTTTTTTTTATTTACCCTAATAATGGAATTGCACGGACCTCTAGAGGGGCAGGGGAGAAATGGGGTCCCCCTCAGTTAAAATGGCGCTCCAGGGACACCTAGATCAGACCGAAAGGGCACTTTAGTGTCTGCAATTAAAGGGGCAGGGGCTCTGATCAGAAGTGTGAGCAAATCATTCTTTTAAGGCTAGTGCTGTTGGTTAATGTTTTATTGTGCTTGCACTTTAACGGGGCATCTTGGCTTTCTGTGATACAGAATCAGCCAAATCAAGTTGCTCTTCAAAGTGAATGTGTTGAGGTATCTAGAATAGAGACATCTGAGATTATAGTTTAGTATTAGCTGAGGTGTATTCCAGAAACCAAGGTTAATACATACCCAGTGGAGTCTCATCAATAGGTAATGCTTGCGCTGATAGTGTTGAAGTAAACTAACCCTAAAAGATAATCCAGAGCTGGTTCAGAGAATAAGCTTCTAAGGCTACTTACATACCCTGAGGCTACTTACATATAAGATTACTTATAGTTACCTTCATTGTTGGAACCGAAAGCTGAGTTTATCCACTTACTTACCCTTAATTACTTACCCCCTGGTTTGATGTTGTCATATTGACTGGATGATGTCATACCATTACCACACAGTAGTGTTAGCAACATCACAATCATGGGTTCAAATACCAGGGAATGCACATACTGGCAAAATGTATACCTTAAATACGCTTAAGATATGACTAATAAGTTAATGGCTGCATATAACCTCATCTTAATTATTTCAGCACAGGCTTTGTGTGTCACAATGCAGATCAGACTAAAACATCCTCAGTGCAAATAATGAACAGTCTGCAGGAAGGGATAAAGCACTCCAGGGTGAAGAGTGAACAGAGTAAGATGTGCTGTTCTGCAACTATCTATCATCACGAACACAGTTTTGTCTGCATTAAATAAACTTTAGGGTCACTAAACACTAAAAACTGTATGGCAAAAAAAAAAAATTAAATTAAAAATAAACATTTTGTTCCACAGCAAAAGGGTCACAGCGGTCTGGAACAACATGAGGATGAGAAATGATTTTTGGATGAACAATCCCTTTAACAAAATATTTGTATTGTTTTTCCTGATACAGCTTTTGAAGTTCTCTCTATTTTTCTCTGTTCATCCACAAGCTTGTATCCAGTAATGCATATTAACTCCTAATTATCCCATGAACTGATCAAACTTGTATTGATTAGAAGTTTTAGAATAGTTGAAAACCAATTTAATTTGACAGCAGACATACAGTACAGTATACAACTGGCTAATAAAAGCCTAAATTAAACCAGTTCATCATAAAAAGTGATCATATCACTGCACTAGACTTGAATTAAACCACTCAATTTATATGGATTTGTTTTACAATGCTTTTAAGTTTTTATTACCTGAGCTTTCAATGGCCAACTGGAAAGGTTTCATTTAAAATGTCCCACTTTGTATTTTGAAGATTAACCAAAGTTTTATGGGTTTACACCAACATGAGGGTAAGTTTTGGGGTGAACTCTCTCTTTAAGTGCATTATTTTACCTATCATCTTGTTTTCTCCTTGTCTGGAGTAAAAAAAAATGGCAAAGTTTATCCCGCTCTCCCCTGCCTTTTTGAATCCTGATTATGTAACGCCTTTAAAGGTTCCATTCCTCCCTGAGTCTGCAGAAGAGCTGAAAGTGAGAGAAGAGGAATTCCTCCATCAGAGTGCATCGCTGTCACCCAGCAGGGGAAGTGCATCATAATGACTGCTTAATTACTCTCCCTTTATCTCTGGGGTAGAAGATATGCAGGAAAAGAGGGAAATGCGGCTTCTTTCCGGACTGAAGCTGTGCGTTTTCAGGCAGGCTTGAGGATTGCTCCGACGGGTTTGAAGCGATTCTTCCATAGCAGAGCTGTAATTAAACCATCAGTGACAGTTTGGAGTATTTAACTTCGTAATGAGCCCAAGTGCGTGGAGTTCAGTGCTCTGCGGCTAAGCTCCTGTAATCGCTACTATCTGCTTAATTATGGAAAACCATTCTTTTATCCTCCAGCCCCTTTCTCTCTGCATCTGCTCATACACACAGACTCAGTGGGAACAGCTACGGAGATTTCGACTAACCTCTGAGAATGCAGCTTCACTTTTGGGCAATGCTGAATGAGGAAGCAAGGAAATTTCATCTCTCTTCACAGTTCTGTTGTTTACCCCTTGTGCCTGTGAATCAGGTCTTGCGACGCCAGTGATGTCATAATCTGGAGAGTCTGTTAACGGCTCTACGGCCCTTGGTTTACAAATGCCGTTGCTATGCCAACCCTAATAGCCCTTTACAGAATCGGCTGTCATATTTGCATGAACAATTCCCTTAAAAAATAAAGAAAAGCATGTAATTTCACAGCACAATGGCCTTTATGATGATACATCTTCAGATAGCTATTACTATTACCCCACATTTGAGAAACAAGGGACGTGATCACCAGCATCAGAACTTTGACATGAGGGGGGAGACTGTCTAAAGACCTCAGACATCAGCACACATTAAAACGACATTCTCTGGGTTGTTGAAAACACAGGAAGCCCATTTTGAAATTAAAATTAATGGGGGAAAAAACATGAAATGTCTTCTGTTTCAATGGAGCAGAATAAAAACAACAGAGAGAATTGCAGACAGCAAATAACTGCAGGTTTCGGTTGGCAGAGAAAACAGGGAGTTACGCATTTTCTTGTATCCCATTATGCTTCTTTCTGCATCCAGTTAGACACAAATACAGGCTATCGAGCACGGCCCAACAAATATATCATCTCTAGACCGAATATGTGTCTGTGGTGTTCAGAAATCATGGTTCTAGATTGAAGCACTGTGATTGTCCTGACAACATCTTGCGGAGTCCAGTGTGTAAATGTTTTTCCTCAAACAATCAATCAGCGAGCAGCAGTGAACTCACAACAAGAGTTTTCTAAGTGCAGATATGTGTTGTTTACTCATCTAAGTTCATCGCATCGGTGCGCTGCATCACAATACTTCTCTATGAACTTTGATTGCCCTTGGCCCAGTTGCCTTGGTTACAAGCAGGTACTAAATGTGAAACTGCACAAAGGAGGGTGTGAAACGCCATGTTTGATTCGGTCTGCCACTGGTCTACGTGCAATCTGCCTCTCACACCTTCTCCCACTGGGACCGTAATGGACATTGCTATGGCAGCAAACCACTCCTCAAACCTCTTGCCCCATAGGAGGGCAATGACTGAATGTTGTGACTAGATTCAGGCTCTTTATGTCCCAAATAAATATCTCCATCAGACGGTATACTGTGGCTTGCAGATGGGGACTGAGGAATGACCAGTCATCTCAATATCAGCTAGAGAGTGACACTGAGATTGAAATAACCATGAGCTGTGCTGGATTGATGCTGCATTCAACTCAGAGTTGGATATTTGAAAATCCTATTCGATATCGCTGGCTTTTGATTTTATAGCTTTCTGTTTTATGATGCTGGGAAGATGTATAACGAAGCAATGCTATTATTTGTTTTGTAAATGTACTACTGTCAACAGAGAATGCTCCAGAAACATTTAAGTGTTTTTTTTTTATGTTGTGGGAACGTTGACTGATTGAACATTTTTATTATTATTTAAATATTAAAGTTATATTCAGGTTATCAAATTATATTATTGTATTTTAATTTAATTAAATGTATTAATTAATTTAATAATATAAAATATTTGTGTGATTCAGCAAAGTGGGGTTTGAAAATTTCAATATGTGAAAATGCTAAAACAAATGTTATTTTATTTTATTTATTTCATTTTTACAATATTTTAAGGTTATATGTAAGTTATTAAGTAATATTATTTTTAAATTTAATTTAACAACTTAATTTTATTCAACCTTCAGATGCTGCCCTTTAAATTTTATTTAACCCTCTGTTAAATGGTTGTGTGTGTGTGTGTCAAATAAAGTTGCTGTTGTCATGCATACTTGACAATGCAGATAGATTTAGCAATCTCATTTGTGTTATCTGACACGCATCAATGAAAACTGGCACTGAAAACCAAGAAAAAAAAAACTATATTTTCTGCAGCTTGTTAAAGAATATGCACTAATATCACTAATCAACTAAAGTTAAGAAACTCCATTCTCTGCAGTGCAGTTTCTCCATACTAAAGTAAATATTAAATAAAGATTTATTGCGGCCTGTGATCTTCACATGAACCTTATTTGCTTTTAAACAAGAACTATCAACAAGTAAGCCTACTGTGGTCATTATATATTTGCTTATATTTCTTCATAATTCATAAATAATGCACTGGGAGTGGCAGGCATTTGCACTGGAGTTTAATTCAGGAGTGTGTGTTCTGGCGCCTTTTTTTATTAATGCACATTCATATTGCTTGCGGGCAAAAAATCTAATCCAGCCCATCAAACCCAGAATGATCAGAGCCCTACCACACACTCCATAAACATCCAGAGGTTCTGCTTTTCCTCCTCCTTTCTCTCAATATTTTTCACTCTTATTTATTTATATATATATTTTCCCCACTAAGGGACGTTTCTGCAATGTGTTACATTGGTGCAACTGTACATATATATATATATACATAACTATACATATACATACACTCACCAGTTTATGAGTATGTCATAATGGAAACGATAAATTTTAGTTTTAACATTACTACATTAATAACATTAATAACTATAACACTATAACATTTTAAGTTTTAACCATGGACCTTCATTGTGATGCACCTCTTTCCTATATAGGCAGAAATTTATTTTCATTTAGAAATACACATTTAAATTTTTTTTTTTAATTTTTGACATATTTACAAATGTCAAAAAATAATTAAAAAAAATGAATAAAAAATATATTAAATGGTAAAATTTGTAAAAATGTTTTTGAAAGAAGTTGCATCTAGTCGTTTAAAAATCAGTAAAAACACTAATATTGTTATTCGTACAATTTATGCACTATATTCTACTTTAAAATATTTTATAATGTAAATAATACCTGTAATGGCAAAGCTAAATTTTCAGAAAAAGCTGTACTGCTTAACATTTTTGTGTTTTTATTTATTTATTTGTGTGTGTGTGTGTGTGTGTGTGTGTGTGTGTGTGTGTGTGTGTGTGTGAAAATCTGGCAACCCTGTTGTCAAGGCTATATTATTCACTTAAACATCAGATGAAGTGATTATTTTCTTTTTAATACAGATGATGCCAATTTATTTTTCGATTAGTCCGCTATGCTAGTAATAATAACGTTACCTGCTTGACAGATAGTTATGTGTACAACGGACACGACAGCTGTCACGCTGCGACCACAACAACTTGAAGTTGTCTAATTTGTCTCGCTGCTACGATAGTTGTAGGTTAAGGCTTTCCTCTGTGTAAACTTGTCATTACAAGTATAATTTTATCTGTATTATTTCAGTCCCTTAAAAAAATTGAGAAACATTATGTTTATTGACCCCAACCCCCTCATCCCCCACTGTTAGACGAAATTTACGCATGTCTTTTCATCCTCATCTCAAAAATCCATTGTTTGTGCAACAGACTGGGCTCTCGATACAAAGCCACCCCTCTCTCTCTCTCTCTCTCTCTCTCTCTCTCTCTCTCTCTCTCTCTCTCTCTCTCTCTCTTTCACTGGAGAGACTGAGTGCATCTCGAACAGGGCATTTCTTTGAATCCGCTCCCAGAGCGTCGAATATCTGCTGCTCCTAGCGTCGGAGCCTCGCAAGCACATTAGTCACCTTCCAACCTCTGCAACTCGAGCTCAGACAGTCGATACCACTTCAAAAAAAAAAAACCTGCTGAGAGGGGAACTAACTGCTGGACCTCATTTCCCTTGCCCATTTACAAAGCTGACCTCTTGGTGGCGGTCCCAAGCGAAAGATTTCTGGACTAATCATAAAACACAAGGCGGCTCGTTGTGGGGGTACTCTGCCTCCGTGAGCGGAATAAACCCCAGCGCGTGCTGCCTGTGATGTGGATCGTCGCGCGCGCTCGACAGAACATTGGCAGAATCCTTCGCGGAGCTTAAAGAAGGCGGGCGAGCTCTGAAAACCAAAGTGTCCGAGTGTTGGTGGTAGTGGGGAACGCTGTCATTTCGAGAGGAATGCATCTGTTCAGTGCCATGTTCCTGCTGCTGATGTTATCTACTATACCCTCTGAGGTAAGATGCCTTCGTAGCATGCGATACACGGCTCGTCATCACAACCTGTGTTGTAAATACGCATTGTTGCGGGATGCACAAGTGGCTTCTTTGATTATCAGTTTCTAAACAAGTGCTGAGCACTGTAATTAGCTCATTTGAGGTTGATGGCTGAATCACTGTGCAGCTGTTTGAATAAATCACAAACGAGCGTCTCGGCACGCGGGGAAGATTTTCTAAGAATCTGGGAACTCGATTAAGAGGACGCCAGCTGAAAAGTTTGCGATGAATCACAGTCCTCAACCCCGAACGTCGAAACACTGTTCGCATTGTCACAGAAGCACTTTTATGAGCTCTTTTAATTTGGTCGCTGGCTGGTGATGCGAACGTGACAGATGGGAACTGAAGTGAAGGACAGCACATTACATATATATATATATCAGCTATCAATTATCAGTGAACTTTACTAACTCTTAGGATCGTGTAAAATACACGTTTGCTTAAAAATCTCGCAATCCAAATTATGGCCGAATGGTCAGGACCATGGACAGCGCTCTTCCAGTGGCGTTGGCCTCGGACATTTCCTCAGCCGCACTCTGTTTTAAATTAATTATTACGTGTGCCACAGCATGAGACAACTTGATAAAAGCTGGTTTAACTAGCAGTGCAATTAGTCAATATTCAATTTGCTATTTTATGCTGCAATAAATAGTAGGATTGACTGGAGAATGCTGTAGCACAGGGTGAGTTGTAAAACCATCAATTTAAGCAACTGGAAATTAGCTACAGAGTGACATCACTAGCATACAACACTAACATGTTGTAGGCTACATCTACAATATGTGTTAAAATATAACGGATTTCCATGTGCGTAAGATAAGAGGTAAAATTAAAGTAAAAATTTCACATTAGAATTTGTTGCAAAATCATGCAAATGGATGAATTGGTGTCATCTGACTGAACAGATGGGGACGGTTGTACAGTAAAAATCTCCAATGCACTTCTACTGCTACTACTACTACTACACACACACACACACACACACACACACACACACACTGTCTATTATTTTTTTAGAGATAAAATTAAATTTTTACATTTTATATTTTAAAATTTTATTGTCAGTGGTGTCTAGAACTGAAAATGATATAATTTATCATTTTATAATTTTAGAATTACTTCCATTATATTCTGTTTTTATCATATACTGTTTTAATAGCATGGTAATGTTAATCCAAAATAAAAAATGAATTAGAATAAAACCCAAGAGCATGTGACTTCCTGCTATGTGGCATAACTAGAGACTGGAGGTGATGCATTTGATTAGATGTAACCTGTGTGCATTATAAAACAGTATGTTAAGCAGTCTGTGACTGATTTTAATATTAGAGGAAAGGAAATGATACGGTACAAGATGTGTGCAAAGTTTGCAAATTTGCCAGTGCTGCAATTCCAGACATACATTAGAATATGTAAATGGAAATGCTTCACTGAAAGATATGAGAGTCCTGTAGGCATGCGTAGGAATGTATATTTCTATTTCTTCACCACAAGCTTCTCATAATTGGCCCAAGGAGACCATTTGTTTTAAGTGTTTGCATTAAATATTAATTGGAAAAGAGAAAAAATGGCACCACCCATCTCCCTGATGTAGAAATGTAGACATAAAAAATGGATGAATTCTTCTGGTTTTTCTCTATCCTGCTAAGACTACTTCACATGGGATGCATGGGAACATTTGGATGCATGGACTCTCAAACAAGTAGCCGCACACACACAAACCTTCAAACTGACACACAAATATGCAACATGTTTAAATGAGACAGATGCACTTGTTCACTCATGACTTGTGTTTGTTAAGTACCCATAATGCCCTGGGGCCCTAACAACCAGTGATACAAATGGGCGCTTACTCGACCTTGGTTTTTCCCATTTTATGATGGATACATCCCTTGCACACTTAGCACACTTCACACACGTTCACATATCTGTGCATCTCTGTACATGTCCATACGTATGTGCAAACGCTCTGCGATGTGCATTGTGTCCTTAAATAAGGACAGAGGATCAAATTCTATTTAGGCCATAAAACTGGATGGAACTGGGTTTAATCAGACTCTGGGAAAATGTAGAGACTAAAGCAGAATGCAGATTAGCGACAATAATTGTTTAACAAATTAAAAGCTCATTTTGTTCTCAGCTCTCTGCGATGATTCACTCAATAATAATTAACTTGAATCAGCTTGCACACCTTTATTGCTACACTGGACACAAATGGCATCTTTGCTTTTTTTCCCCTCGGTTCATAGCACATCGTATTACTTATAAGCACTGTGTGGTAAACCTATTCAGTATGTATCAACAGATTGTACGTTTATTAGGGTCTCATCTTCGTAATTAGTTTTGAGTGGTTGCTCGCAGTTTGGATCGGACATCTATTGACTGCCATCATTAGCGCCGTTAAAAGTGAGGGCTACCTCCATGCACTAACACACAGGCATCTTAAGGAAACTTTAATTAGTTTATTTTAAAACATTATTACACAGTTTGACATTTTAAATCTATGCGCCTGAGTGTAAATCATATACTGTATACGATGACAGCAACGAGCACCAATTATGCAGCCACACATTGACAGACATTAACCACAAATCTGCTTGCAATCAACATCTTCATCAAATGTAATTAGCCAGTGCATCAGAGGCAAACACGTTAGCTTAGATATGCAGCTCAGGTGGCCAACATGGCATCACAAAGCTGTCACGAGGGCATCGGATAGCTCCTTTCAGCTAGAAGGCAGGGTGCTCCGAACTGAAGCCGTCCATCAGTGAAATTATCTTTTTTTATAAAAAAAAAAAAACGGGACTATATGAGAGGCTTGGTGGCCACACCTTGCCAGCCCCCAGAGACATTGAGATGCAAAACTATCACTTTTAGCTTGTGAAATGAGGAGGTTGTCTGTTTACTCATTATTTAGCCCTGTTACAGTATATCAAACTCTCTGTGGGAGAGAGGTGCTAATTGGTTGCAACTGTGAGACAAAACCCTCATAAGTTGATAAATATCTGCTTGCGGTCCATTTTTTCACTTTGTTTTGTAAATACACCAGAGCCGTGCATCAAAAGCAAATGGCTACAATTGATTAATAGGACTGTTTAAATGTTCAGGCCTTTGAGAAATAGAGAAGCAATGGAAAGCCGCCCAGCTGGAGTGAAGTGAAATAATGTGCTTCAGAACTGCTGTTCACTAGAAATTCTCAGTTGTACTTTGGAATTCACTTAAATGCAGTCATTTAATAATAAGCTAGGTAGAAATCTGCTGCCGCAGTCCTCGGATTATATTAAAAGGGAAATATTAGGTAAAATGAATAATTTCAGTTAAACTGCAGTCAGATGTAATTTCTGCTCCCTTTGTAGGAGTTATTAGTCACGTTGGGTCAAGCTAAGCTTTCCCTGGATCATGTAAATAAGTGTCATTTTATTTACAGCTGATAAAAACATGGATTTTTATCTTTGACTATTGTGGGCTTGTGAAATAATGTCAAAGCAGGACCTATTTGAATAAGCAACTGGTGGCAGCATGATCCAGTCAGATTTGGCCAGGATGGAGCATTTACATGGCACTGGATCAGAGCATTCCGGATATGAGCAGCTGCCTGGAGAGTATCACTACTTTCAGGGAACATCCAGTCTAAAGAAAGCTGTGCAGTGAAAGCCCATTCTCTGAATTATGATTGGTCCAGTCCAAGTCAGTTCGTCTTGCCCACCAGCTAAAAGGCCTATTATACACCCATTTGATCAGATGTGAGATAATGTCCGCGGACCTATTAGGCCCCCTTTCTAAAGTTAGCTTGGCAATGGAAATGGCTTCATAGTGGATTTTAGCTGTTGAGAGACTAATAAATATCAGGAGCGGTGATGGTGTTCTTGGATGGCGGTCAAAAAAGGGCAGTGAAGCGTACAAAGCTTCAGTCGCCTTTGAGATCAAGGACATGCAGACAGGTCAGATAGAATGTGCTGTGCCAACCATCGGTCCGACTTCCAAACAGGGAATTAGGCAAATGAAAAGGCCCAGGAACAGCGGCATAAATCTCTCAACCAAAACCCCGAGCATGAACAAGAGTGGCCAACAGACCTACTGCTGCTCTGCATCTGCAGCTGTCAACTTAAAACTCTTGCATGGTTTCCCACCGATGCTAAGCAAGTTTGAGCCAGGCCTCTGCCTAGATGGGAGTCCTCCTGAAAAAAAAGCTAAACTAAAAGCTAAAACTATACCTCCTTTGTCAGTTTTCTGCTCCAGCTTGTGGATGCTCACAATCAAAGGCTTATTTTGAAAGGCTTGCATGCTCAACTGTTTGCAAGATGGAACATGGAAAATGAAGTATACTTGAGACTTAATGCCCTACAATAATGTTGGGGGCGATACACTATTAAAGGCGCTGTCCTTTGGATGAGATGTTAATCTGTCGTGACTCTCTGTGGTCATTCACTGAGTGTCTCAGAAGATTAGGGTTGTAATGCTGGCTACATTTGTCCTTTGTCCTCACAAAACACAAAATTTTTGTTTTGTTTTGAGTTTAGTTTCATCTCTAATGTAATATACCTGCCTGTAATTTTCAAGCAATTCTGAAGACTTTGGTTAGATTTCTCAGGAGTATTCGATTAGAGATAGATAGAGATAACCTCTGCAGGACAGTGGCCCTCCAGGAATGAAGTTGGCCATCCCTGTGCTAGATTTTGCACAATCTTGTATTTTAAAAAAAACTTTTACTTTTTCAGTTTCAGAAAAAAAAGAATAATCATTGAACAGAAGACAATTAAAAACTAACAACAGCAAGGCTGCTAGTGCCTAGTCTACTTGCTGTACTAACAAGGGCACAGAGAGGACAGAAGTTAATACATAAAAAGCCTCATACTTATTAATTGCCAGTGTCCGTTTCTTTGTAGTTTATTTTATTAGAACCATAAAATAAAGAAGGCTGTGACACAAGCCGGCAGTCAACCAGTATCGGATTCTAGTTGAGCATCTTTTGGCCTAATTTTTGAGCTGTGTTCAGCATTGTTGTCTTTAGTTGGGCCACCATCAGAAGCTTTTCAGCCAATTGAGCATTGTGAAAAGGAAGTTTAAATTGGCTGTTTAGCTCATTGAACCAGTGCACGAGAAGTAAAACACACGTGAAAGTTAGTGAACAACAAAATCTAGAGAGCCCACAGAGAAGGATCTTCTCAATTTACATTATCTCATCTGATAATTTAAAATACAAATATTTTCATAATGTCCGTCTGGAATGAAGAATGTTAAGCATGATTGGTGTGAAAATCATGAAGTGTGACATTGTTTATGGTTTGTATATCCACCATGCTAGCTCTTCCGGTTTCCCTCTTTAAATGACAAGTAGACTACTGCCACCTGCTGGTATGGAGAGTCCCCCCCCCCACACTTTTACTCAGGTGCATAATGTACATGTTAGCTGGCCATTGCCTTCAGTCTTTGGGTTTTGCTTAATGAAAAGTGAATTTTTTGGCCCAGACATAGGCGATGTGAGGCAACGCAACAGTTGGCTTTTGTCACCACCAGTGCCGGTTTGGTGATTCTGGATCTTTACATAGCTAATCAGTGTAGTAATTGTCAGTGCTTATGCACTGATGGGGAACATGGGTGCAATAATGAATGCCATTTAGAGAAGTATGGTAAATAATAGCTAATCATAATACTTCATTTATGTCAAAATACAAACAACTGGAATGACCTCCAAGTCTTACCACTGACATGTAATGTCTCAGATTTTCATTTCAGAAACTGATCCACTTTAGAATATTAATAAAAGAAACCACTAACTTATGCACCATGGCCTTCCTTTCATCCTGTGAATGTGTGTGTGTGTGTGTGTGTGTGATTTTGCATATGTATGTGAGGGCACATCTGAGACATGCACACTGGGAGGTGGACACAGAAAATAATGTTAATATTTTCACATGTGACACATGCGGGGGCATCTGCTCATAATGATACTATAGTTGACATCATAATAATGTCACAGGCAGCGTATGAGCTGCACTAACAAGCGATGAGAAATGAATAAGCCATCCTCCCTTCACCCACCTTCAAGTGTTCCCATTAACATTCAATTGTAATGCATTACCATCAGGGAGCCTATGTGGATGCATGGCTAGATGAGGCAATTGAATAGCACAGCCTACACTGTGAGAGGTGACTGATTAGGACCAACTGATGAGCCTGTATTTTGTGTGGCACAGAGGAGGGGTCGAATATGGGCAGAATGCATGTATGCGTGTATGTGTGTGTGTTAGTCCACATGTCCGGTGTGAACAGAGATGCTACTGCTGTGCGACTGTGGTGGTGTTTGTGTGTTATCTGCAGGAAAGAAGAACAAGAGAAGTGTGAGATTAGATTCTAGATTTTGTCCCTCGGATGACAGTTTTGCAAATACCTGCTGCTATCAATATTTATTTATTTATCCACATAAGAGCAGACTCACAATGTGGGCTGTTCTGTGGGCCCTCACAAACACACAGGCCTTGACTACCAGCACAGAGCTGTTTAGATTGCACTGTAGTTGTCAAGAAAAAGAGAAAAAAAAACCTACAAAATGTTAATATTTTAAGCATTGTGATATTGGATTTATAAGTAAAGTAAGGTCTGTTGTTAATAGTACCTACTTTAATATTTTGTTGTACAATATAAATTACACACAGTACTTCAAGTGAGAATGTGTGCTTTAACCCTTGTGCTGTGAACAATTTTGTCAGTGTTCATTTAAAAATAGGTGCATAACCACAGATCAATAAGGCCTACAATCAGTCAATTCCTAAAAGAAAAAGGAAACCTGTGCTAATTGAAATAACACAAGTTGATAAAAAGGTGGAATCCTGTATTTGGTAATAAGATAGCATAATGAGAGATTCATAATACATTTTTTGTAGGCTGGTTATTTTTGACCATGAGCAACACAAATGTAACAAAGTAGGGAAAATCCCAATGTGAGCAAAGTCAGTAACTTTTAGACCAATATGATATCATCAAGTAGCATTTTTGTGAAAAAGAAAATCCTCTATGGGTCAGAATGACTGAAACACAACATGAGGGTTAAAAATGTTGCTAACAAGTTGCTACAAAAGGACCACGGACATTTTTAAAATCCATTTATCATTCACAGGCCAGCTTATTGGAAATAAGGATGGATCAGTGTTTTTTAATTTGCTTTACTTGATTTGCTTTAACCCCCTGGGCTTAGGGGTGAGTCTTTGTTATTTTAGCAAAATGGTTAAAACTGTTGTAAAGCACCCATCATTTTAAAACCCACTGACTAGGAAATGGTTTTGTTATGCAGAGACATAAGAGAGTTTGAGTGGCCAAAGACTCTCCAAGGATCACAGTTGGAGAATTGCAGATATTAGTTGAGTTAGCACTGAAACATCATTTTAGGAACCCAAATGGTTCTTCTGTGGCATCTCTTCAACCCCCCCCCCCATTTTTGGAACCTTTATTTTTTAAGAGTGCTTTTGCTACAAGCTGCCCCCAGTGTTGCCAGATTGGGCGGCTTCCCGCCCAGTTGGGCGGTTTTGAATTTGATTGTGCGGGTAAAAATTGTCTTGGGCGGGTGGACAAAATTTGGGCTAGTTTGGGGTCAGTTTAGCGGTTTTCAAAAATATAAATTGTATAGGCTAATTGGCTAACAAACAAGCTCAAGTTTGCATATACTTTTAGCCAATCACTAGTGATCTACAGACACACGTGATGATTCATGAGCAATAACGGATCTAATTTTAAATGTATGAACTGTATGAGTGATCATAATGCCTAAATATATGTTACATGGATGGTAAAGAGTGGGAGAGTGTTTTAACACTCAAAACGTTAATTACACCTGTTGAGGGAAAGATGACACCAAGACTCTAATATTACTGCAACTCCTAAAATAGAGCACAGTTAAATTATTTAATTTATAACATAATCTATTTATATCTAATCTATATCTAAACGATCTTGTCTTTTATCTTTTAAACAGTACAGTTTGGTATATCTTCTTAGTATTGACTGTGCAAATGTAATGTTCTACAATATGAACTTAACAAAAGACTAAAGCCCCTATTAGGGCGGTATCGTTTCTCATGTGGGCCGCTGTGAAAATAAATTTACATACCACCTCAGTGATAAACTCATGGATTCAGATGGCGATTATTATTGTTGTTGTTAATTTTCATACAGTATTTATCAATGAATGACAACACAGTTTTGACTGTTATATGTGTGCATAAACAAGTGTGAAATACGTAATTACGTTGCTTTTTCCTATCACTTAAATTGGACACTTATGCATTTAAATTCTGACTGTTGACATTGAAAATGATGCATATGTTTTTTCGAGGGTATCGGTAAATCAATTGTAAATCAATCAAATGTTTTGAAGGTGACTGCTTGCATAACCTACAGTATTTTAATCATATTCGGTAATTGTCTTTAACGTAGCTATTTGCCACCATTTGATCCATGGGAAATTTATCTAACGTTATTATTTAGTTTTAAGGAGTTAAAATGGCTCTTAACACCTTTGACTGACATGTTGTATCACATTATTTTGTTAGTTAAAGTTTTGGGCATTTTTTTGTTGGAGTGGGCGGGTTTTTGTGAGCTTTTGGGCTGGAAATCGTCAATCCAATCTGGCAACACTGGCTGCCCCCCCCCCCCTCCCCTCCCCAAATAAATACAAATTAAATGATACAACACAATTGTACAATAATATTTTGTTTGCTGGTGGGCAAATAAAAGCACCTGAAAAATACATTAAGCTAGCTCATCAGATTAAAACGTCCCAGAATGACTCTGGTCATTTTGTGTACATTAATCATCAGATGCCCTCTAAACAGTCTGAGGCAACCATTTAACTAATGGATTCAGTATTTCTCTTTTACTAATTATTGGTAATGACTGAGTTTTTCCTCTCTATGTTTGTTTCCATTTGTATGTGATTGTACCCTTTGGGGTAAGCAGTGGCAAACCTTCATGAAAAGTGAAATACAAAAGGCACTCAGAAGCAGTTAGTGAGGTTTTTTATGAACACTTGAACATCTGTTTGATGTTTCTTTTATAGGTATAGGGGCATTGCAGCAGCGTGTTTGGCTAAATTTGTGAACTGTCACCCTCCAGGTGCTGGTTCAGACCCGGCCTACGGACTGAACAGGAAAAATGCTCCTCATTTACTAATGTTTCTACCAGAAAGCATGATTGTCCTGGTGTGACACCATACTGCAGTATGGCTCAGGGGAACAATAGCCTAAGTTGACTAGTCCACGTGTCTTGACTGAGCTTTTATAGGCCTCTAGATGCTGTTTCAAATGTGCAGATGTGCATGTTCGACTGTCCTAAGGACTAATGGAGCACCTAACCATGTGTCTATAGATGACAGCTCGAGTGAAGGGTCTGTTTCCATTTCGATCCCTAGGCAAGTCCCCCTGGCTCTTCTCTGCCGCAGAAAGCTGTAACATTAAAGTGTTACAACTCAATCCGACCCGAAATATCTGTGATTTTCTTTTAATGGCCAAAAATAAAAAGCCACAGGAGTCGGTGCGATTTCACCCTGTGAGAAAAAACCCCAACATGGTCGGGTTGACATTATTAAATTACATTTAGTACAGCTGGTACATTAAAATTCCTCTTTTAGTTCTGCTGAATCTGTTCCATCACCCAAGCGGCAGATTAACAGAGCATCCTGTTCAAGCAGCATGTCATCGTTTTCTGCCTCTCTTTCTCTCTCTTTGTGTTGGGCTACGGCTCTGTCTGATTGGTGGCGTGAATATCAGGCATGCAGTATCAGGTCTGCTGGGCTCCCTCAGCTCTGTTGCTTTTACTTTAAGCGAATGTGACATTTTTCTGCCTGTGAGAGGCCCATCCTCCCCTGCTCTGCCCTACTAATACTGTACCACACTAGTGCCACCACACATCGTGACCTAATAAAACGAGTACACAAATGCACCCTAACTAGGCAACACACAGCGAGAGAGGGCAGGGTCAGCTGCGGCCAGTCAGAAGTCTCCGGGCATGTGACAGGGCAGGAGGTTATCATAATAATGGGACAGTGGGGTTGCCAGCTGGTGGGATCTTGCATGGCCACTTTGCCTTTGCATTATAATGTTGCTGTGTTGTAGTAACTACCTTCTGACCAGTTTCCTGTGCGACCTTGCTTTCCACCATCGAATGAATCTTTTATGAGCTCTGTGATGTGGGTTTTCAGTGTGGAAGATTGGAATATAAATATGGCAGTTGCACACAGAGCCTCAAGCCGTGTGATATTAAACTCTTTATGCTGGGAATGTGCTTGGTGCGTGTCATCGGGCGACATTCTACACATATATGTGTGGTGTCAACTATATACATCATTATTTTAATGTAAAAGGCTGCTTTACTGTGATGGAAAGAATTCACGATTTTTTTTTTATAAGTGGTATCTATGCAACAGACTCATCTTAAAATAAATCAATCTGCTTTTCAATTTGGTAACAGAACAATGCACTCTATAATTTGCTCTCTAAACTCTTAGCAACAAGGCATGGCAGTACTAAATATATTGACAACGTGTTTTAAACCTACTGTCTCTTTGGTGTCTCATTTGTGTCAGTCTGCATTATGTTTCATACTACAAATAAATGTGGCCATCTGTTCAGAATTAATTCAAATGTAATATATCAAGCCCATCAATAGCAAATGCGACACGCTGCAAGAGTGCAAAGCTAATCATGAGTGAACTCTTATGGAAAGGTCACATTTACACTGTCAGCCAGTTCTGCTTTTGTTTGTTGTGAAAGAATGCATCTTTCACATCTGATTTGGGCCACTTTCAAATTCGATACTTTTCTGATTGATTTTGATTTTGTCATCTGAATCAGAAGTTTTCACTTTGTTAATGTGACTCAGTAGAACTGGTATAAAATTCATGAAGTGGATGCTAATTTCTGTGTGTGAACCGAAGAAAATGTTCAATGCACTATTGATTTATTGTGAATATCATAGTTCAGATAATTTGGTATGGGAAAAATTTTAGAGAAATATTAGTTTTAAACCTGAGCACAGCATTCAGTATTGTCGAAATCGCTTCTGAAACTCTAGAAAAGACTCACATGAGATTGCTGGGGTCTTTTTGTAAGGAGAAAAAAATGGTTCTCCATTTAATCTGAATGCGATGATTCATAAAACACAAGCAAAATTATTTTTTTTATGTAAATCTTGCGTAAAACCATTCATGCTTAAATGTGTCAATTCAATGGAAATAATTCACGTGAGAATGGATTAATAAATGATTTACACAGAAATGCATTGTGCTTGTGCGTCATGAAAAAGGACCTTTGGTCTGTGGGAGAAACAATTGAGATATCAAATAGATTTTATTTGTCATTTTCTTTATACTAGAAATCCATTCCCCTGCCTTTTCTTTCTTGATTTCTCTCTTTTTTTTATCTCCCCCTGTCCCTGTTTGTTGTTTTTCAGAGCATATTTTCCCTCTTAACACCCTCAGGTGTGACAATGCAGCATCTCCTGCAGAAAGATAACCTGTCAAAGAGAGCGAGAGAGAGATTTGAAGGCAAGAGAAGCAAATGCCATGGAGAGAGAAGTAGAGAGTGGAGACTCTTTTTTATCGACATGTTTGTTCTGCCGTTAAGACAGACAGCCAAAGAGATATTCTGGCCACTCTGAGTGCAAGAGTTGTCCCCATCTCTCTGTGGTGGTGCTTGAAAGTAGACTGAGCAGTGGCTACACCTGAGCCTGGCCCTGTACTGGGAGAATTTCTTTAAAAAAAAACAAAACAAGAAAGAGTAGCACTGTCGCTCCTCATTTAATATTCTCAGAGATAACAAGCCTCTCATTTTTCCACAAAGCAGCACAACCTGCTCACTCTGATACTTTCTCTTGGGACTGGCATCAAGCACATGAAGTGCACAGACATTACATGTTTGAGAAGCAAGTATGCTGATGCCAGCACACGTGAGTAGCAGCAGGAAAACAATTTGACATGTCCACACCGTATAACATTTCCACCTGATTCAGCCATCACAAATAACACAAAAACCAGTTTTACTCAGAAATTGGTAGTAAATTTTACAATAAATTACAAAGTGACAGCAAGTAACACATTAAATTCATTATGTAAAACAACATTTATTTTGCTTTTGCTGTTGTCCAAAAAAAAAGGCATGTATGGCTAGAAGATGTGTTTAGAAGAGCATTTGTATCTGTTGTAAACATAAACATTTTTTAAAAAGCAGTTTTACATACATGCAGTGTTGGGAGGGTTACTTTGGAAATGTAATAGGTTACAGATTACAAGTTACCCTGTTTAAAATGTAATAGTAGTGTAACTTTTTCAATTACTTTATTAAAGTAATGGAACTAATTACTTTTGAGTACTTTTTGATTACTTTTCTAAATTTGTGAAAATTAAAGAATAGTAAATAAAAGCATATACATCAACTTAAATACAGTTATCTAATAAGCATGTGACGTATTCTGTGTAATAAACTCCTGAAACATTGGTGTTTTTTTGAAACTGCTGTCTCTTTGTATATGATGATAGTTTTCTCAAAATAAGTAAAATGCACATGAAGTGACACAGAGCAGTTCTAGAAATTATGTTTATGTGCTCGTGTACTCCTATATTGAGATGGCAGAGGTTGAAAACACTGCGAGCTTCAGTAGGCCTATGTGTAGTAAATGAAACCATGTCTTTGCCATTCATTTACAGGAGGGGCGGACTGGGAAAAAAATTCAGACTGGACAATTCATACTCATACAAACAAATTCATGGAGAAAACTATTTTTTACCTATTTTAAATCTTTAATTTGGGGACATGCAAAATAATTAAAAGTTCTCTCCTGAACTGCACCTTCACTTCCATTTTTCTCTCCAGTCTCTTTATTTTGCCCTGTTATCCATCTCTCTCATGACTTTAATCCTCAAGATTGAACAAAACTATACTTTACAATACAATACTCTACAATACTACAATATCTTTATAGAAAAATCCTAATACTGTACACGAGTCATGTTTTTCCCTTACAAAAATTAACCATGCTTTTATTAGCCTATATAAAAGTAAAATAACCTTGTTTTGTTTTTGTTTGTTTTTTTGCAAATGGATTTGTATTTATTTTTAAATAAATACATTTGTAAAATAATTTTACATTTTTGGTTATCACAGTTAAACAATATTAACCATTTTCTCTGGATTTATAGTTAAATATTAAAATGTAAATTTTCGTAAGGGTTGTGTTGTTGTCTGTCATAGCTCCCCCTAAACCTATAAAAAAAAAATCTGAATTTTTTTCAGCTAAATTACTACTGTAACATTACAACAGATAATAATGATGTCCTTTATAGTATTTTGAGTGATGAGCAACGTGCTGCTGCTTGATTAAATAAAAAACAAAGACAAAAAAGCATCTTTACAGATGAAACTGACCTGAAACCCTGAACAGGAGTTCTGCTTCTCTGCTCCAGCAATTCACACACACACACACACACACACACACACACACACACACACACACACACACTCTCTCTCTCTCTCTCTCTCTCTTTCTCTCTCTCTCTCTCTCTCTCTCTCTCTCATTCTCATTCTCATTGATTACTCTGAGTCTGATCCAAACCGTTTGGCGGAGGCGCGGAGAGCGCGCGAGATTTAATTATCAAATGGCGGATTCGCAAATGATCGCTTTAGTACATTCGGCAGGCAATTATACAATAATGATATTAAATAAATCGGCTGCCAGGACACCGGGAATTGTCCCGGTTCTCCCGGTGTCCAGTCCGCGCCTGATTTCCACAGACAGGCAGAATGTGCAAGTCATATATTGCAATTTTGGGGCTTTATATTCACAGACACTAGTCGATGTCATGTTTTGATTCAAGTGTACTGGCCTACTTTTGATTTAGTCATCCAAAATGTGGCATATTCCGTCCACGTTAGGCATTCCGTTTTATGACTGGATTCTACGAACCAGACTGTGTTTCCGCATCCCGGAAATTATTAGGGCGATATGTCTCAGAATAGTCAGTGCAATTTGGGAAATAAATCAGTTAAATCTGAATGTGGATGTGTGTAAATATTCAAATGTAATCCCCTTTGTAATCGTTAAAAATTTCATAAGTAACTGTAATTTAATTACTCATTTTTTCGTAGTAACTGTAACTAATTACAGTTACAATAATTTTGTAATTAAATTACGTAACGCCGTTACATGTAACTAGTTACTCCCCAACACTGCATACATGCTAAATCATCAACATCTTAAAGACGTCTTCTAAATGTCTATATGACATCTTATTGGAAACATCTTAAAAATGTATTGCAGATGAGCAAACCCTATAAAAAATACATCATGCAGATGTCAAGTCAAGTCACCTTTATTTGTATAGCTCTTTATACAATAAAGATTATGTCAAAGCAGCTTTCAAACAGAAAAATAGTTTGTCAATAATGCAAGAGGACAATAACAAAGAGTTATTTCTCAAGTTTAAGTCAGATGTATGGGCCCCAAACCCATTCTCTTAGGTATGCAGACAATTTGCAGCATATATGAACTGCACTGCCTTTATTTTTTTGTTTATAATCTTTAAGATGTGGAAGTTCAGTTAAGAGTAAAAAATATTATTCTTTATATTCTTTAGAAATTTTTGTCCTTCAGTCTGGAAGGAATACATATTAATATAAAAAAGAGATGATTTCCTTAATTTCATGTAAGAGATGATACTTTTAACAAATTAACTGGACTGTTTTAAAAAGTTGAGGTTGCATAACATTCTTTTTATGCTCTTTTCGAAAATAAATTAAGTAACAACATAAATCTTCCAGTATTTCTGTTCAGATATTTATTTTTTATAAAATCACAATATAATAAGTAACATTAAAGACCCTATGAAATCAAAACTGGACAGGCCATCTTAAAGGGTTAGTTCATTGAAAAATCTAAATTATGTCATTAATAACTCACCCTCATGTTGTTCCAAACCCGTGAGACGTCCTTTTATCTTCGGAACAGAGTTTAAGATATTTTAGATTTAGTCCGAGAGCTCTCAGTCCCTCCATTGAAACTGTGTGTACGGTCTACTGTTCATGTCCAGAAAGGTAAGAAAAACATCATCAAAGTAGTCCATGTGACATCAGAGGGTCAGTTAGAATATTTTAAAGCATCGAAAAAACATTTTGGTCTAAAAATAGCAAAAACTACGACTTTATTCAGCATTGTCTTCTCTTCCGTGTCTGTTGTGAGAGAGTTCAAAACAAAGCAGTTCGTGACATCTGTTTCGCAAACGAATCATTCGATGTAACCGGATCTTTTTAAACCAGTTCACCAAATCGATCTGAATCGTTTTAAACAGTTTGCGTCTCCAATAAGCATTAATCCACAAATGACTTAAACTGTTAACTTTTTTAATGTGGCTGACACTCCCTGACTCATCGGTTCTCGGATCACTAGTTCTTTCGGACAGTTCGATTCAATAAACTGGTTGAAGAAAACGGTTCACCGGTTCTTTTGCGCTCTACGTAATGGCATCATTGGCGATGATTGCCCTTGATTCAATTCTCTCTTCACAGTAGTTCAGTCAGTGTACTGTTTGAGTGCATGCATTACTCTGGGATATTGGTTTGTTTTAACTCAGAGGGAGTGTCAACCACTTTAAAAAAGTTAACAGCTTAAGTCATTTGTGGTTCGTTAAATCACAAATGAAAAAAAAAAATTATATCAAAACTTTTAAATTGTATCTTTTTTTATCATGCATTTAAGGTTGTAATGCAAGTTTAAACAATAGCAAATTAATGAATAGTAGAGTACCTGAAGAAGTGTGATCCATAGATATCATTTCTGTTTAAATATATATGTGTGTGTGTGTGTGTGTGTGTGTGTATTTTTACCTTTTTTCATCTTTTATGAACAAATATTCAAGTCATTCTGGGAAATATATTCCATTATTTATGTTCTTAACAGACACTTTCCTGCCAAAGCTTCACATAGCACAAAATGTGCAAATACAGGGAGATGAGTAAACCAACCAGACATACAAATTAAACAATATTAATTAAATTAAAAAATCAAACTAAGAAATACCAACTAATAGATAGCGGCCTAAAATAGCACAATAAGTATTCAGTCCAGAGCATCCAGACTCAAGAACAGTTTCTTACCACAAGCAGTCAGACTAATGAACGGCTGTGTCTTACAGCTGTATAATTTACTGATATATAAATCTGTAACAGAAATGGAATATTAGGGTGTATTTTAAATTGCATTTGATTTATTAAGTTTCCCCAATATCCAGAGGATATCCCATACAGCCTGGGGGTGGGGGTGCATTTGTGTTTCCAAAGGGGGCTAGAAATGTCCTTAATGTCATCATCCTCCAGGAATTTACATCACTTTAAGCAATATTAGCAATGGATTCTGTGGTATTACATTGTTTGTCCCACTTCAGTCCAGTTTGATAAACTCTCAATCATTGAGCAAAGTCTTTAGCTGGAGATTTTCTTGCCATAGTGTAAATGATATAATATAAAAAGTTCAAATGACTAACCTTGATATATTTTAGAAGTCTGTTAAACCGTTTTAGCAAACTGTTCCTTAACACAAGCACTCATTTCTGCTGCTGCTGCTTCTCCTCTCCTGCACATTTTACATTGTTCTGTTTTACACACAATGTAGGAATGCAAGACAAATCAGTTAAATCAGTGCTGAGTAGAGGAAGAGTGTGTAGATGTGCTGAATTCATAATCCTGCTGAAGGCATTCTAGAAAGAAATGTGAGTGAATAGAAAGAGAGAGAGAGAGAGAGAGAGAAATAATGGCAGAAGTTGGAAAGAATGTGCCTCTGGGGTTATTATCTTAAACATCCTTATTAAGAACAGAGCAATAATTAGACCCCTATCACTCTGTCACTTTGATTTTATCTTGCTGAATAGCACTGACACTCCTTACACTTTGAGTTTAATTAGAATCACATCGTTAAATCAATACATACACCACAATGGCTCAACAATAGAATGAGAATGTGTCTTTTTACTGTAGGAAACATTTTACTGAGAAGGAACCAACGACAGTGGTGTGTGATGGGCATGTTTCTGTGTTAAAGGCATAGGTTAACCTTACAACGAGGGATTCTGTTTCAAACTCTGTCTGTTTCAATGACAAAATTAAATTTTCTGTATTTGCATTTGGCTGGCTTAAAGCAGATCAGTTTGAATTTGTTCAACAAAATGATTTGTTCATGTCACTTATGTGTGAATGAGTCATTTGAATCATTCTCTTAGCTGATTTGTAAAAACACAGTCATAATACTGTTGACCAGAACAAGTCTTTATATCTTTTATTTATAACAGAGCGTGTATAAATCTGCTAAGAGACTCCAGAAAGTGTTTAAGCATCCTGCAAAGGACAATAAAGCAGATCTAAAAAATGTTTTCTTTCTCAGTTTTTATTCATAATTTATATTCAATGTATTTGTTATTAAATAGTGATTCACAAGTGGAACATCTACTGCCTTCAGCCAAAGTCTGCTTGAGACACAAATGTGTTATTGTATCTTATTTTTAATGTAAGAGCATCACAGCCATTTGTATCTTGAATGTTGAAGGCTTCCAGTTATTTTAGCTGTATAAACATAGTCCATTATGCTGCTGATTGAAATACAAAATGGTATTTGTCACCATAATATTTAAATTCATTATTGTTATCATAAAGACACTCTTTTGGAGTGCATATAGTTCTTAGTTTACTGCACTTTGTTATTCTTCTAGTTTCTTGGTGGTTGATGGGTAATGAAGCGGGAAGTCTTGCACATTCACAGATAATAGCTTATTTCCATGTTGAAAAATACGATGTTTTAAAAAATTAACACAGATTTGTAAAAAAATAAAACAAAAAAGAAAACATGTATAAATGAAATAACATGATTTATTATCTTAGTTTAATGTTACTGTCAAAATGTTGGGATTTCTGACATGTGCACAATTAAAGGAGACATCAGATTTGAACTTACTATTGCCATGTAATTTCAAATATGTTGTTTAGAACATCCCTTCATCCTTCATCGAACAGTCAAATCAGTCTAACAAATATTTTTCCTATTATTCAATAGAATTTCTTGTTTGTTTTTAAGTCATTACTTGTACATTTTTTTAATATATATATATTACCTTTTTATATATTACTTTTTTATTATTATATTAATATACAACCTATTTAGACCATAGTCTAAACTAATTATTTGAACATGAACTAATTATTTATGATTTTATTATTATTATTATTATTACTTCTTTTAAGTTGAGACTCTGCAGGCAAAAACACTGTTTTTTCAAGCACCTGTCAATTTTGAGATTTTGGGCTTTTTGGTTTTTCATAAAGTGCTTTTTGAAACTAGTGGAAGGAAAACATCCAAAAGACACTGTTAAGTGTTTCTTTTATAGCACCTTATCTGTTTGTGTCAATAGATTTCAATTACAATACACATTTTTAAAGGCCGTTTTCTCTAAATGAGTTTTTTCTTCAACACTGAGCCATAAATCTCCACTTCAGTAGCACTTACACACACCAAACTTGTCATTTTTATTCCTGTCTATATTTTTACAGAGGGATTTGTTCATATATATTTTCATTGATTATATACAACATTTTATTCCCCCCAAAATTGTGAAAATATATTGTTTTCTGGCTGTTCAAAGTATTTTCTGAATTATGGAGTGACAAAAAAAGATAACCAGAATTCCATCTGTAAAAACATTTGACTCTAATATGTCAAAAAAATTAAACAAAAAATTTGAAACTGACTTCATCTAGTGTTCAGATTTTTGTACTAGACATTTATGCAAATTAGCACATATTTCATTAAATAATGCCTCATTTGCATATTTAAACATAACATTTTTGAAAACTTGTAATACAAAAAATGTTTGCAATAATCAATGTAATCAATCAACTGGGTAAGTAAGGTGATAACTATTAGTTATTTTTTTTGCCCTATTCACCTGCAGTGTCTCGCCTTAAACTGCTTAAAAATAACTACAATAAAACAATAACAAGAATATTTTAGGTATCTTCTTTTAACATAGCTACCATTCACTTTATAATCACCTTCATTTCATTTTCAACAAATCTTCTGTAAACTTGCAGGTGTCATAAAGGTTGCAACAAAGGTGATGCAGCTTTAATTTAAAGGTACAGGTTGAAGGACCTGCCACGGTTTGATGATAAATCATGGATTTAACGCGAGTTCAACGATTAGATTACATACAAAGTCAATGCAAAGACGTGATCAGACGATGGACCAGATGCATCCCCGCGTGGGTTTAGAGACGCGATGCCCCGCATTTGGCGTATATGCCCCATTATACTAATCTTGTTGATCGTTATAATAACATACGTTTTCTGTAAAGATACGAATCAAAACAACTCACCTGTCGAGTAACACAAGTGAGATCGGTATCTCTTTCTAGTTGAAGTTTGTCGTGAAGCTACTTCCGCATTTGTCCATGACACTGTTGTCATGTGGTTTCTACAGTACGTTAGTAAAGGCGGTAACAAAGGGTAACTAACGTCATTGACAGGCGACTGCACTGCCCCGTGTCACTGTTTAGAATGGGAATTTTCTCATGATTTACAAGTAGTTGAAAACATAAGAGATATTGTTAGTAATCAGCTGGACAAAATATATAACACTATCCTAGTGGTTTTTGGATATTTTACTGCAAATATCTTACAAATTGTACCTTTAAGAGAAATAAATGTTCACTTACAACCGCCTCATAATTTCAAGTTCATTTCAGTTTGAGCAAGAGCGAAACTGTTGATGTCTGAGTGGGTGAGTTGTATACTTTGTAATTAGTCTGTCCATTTCTAAGTTAAATTCTAGGCTAGTTGTGGACATTATAGGTTAGCTTTATCCAATATTTACAGAGTAAGTAGCCTATCATTGTGTCATGGAGGTTTCCTTTCCACCTATTTGGGTTTTAATGTTGGACACTGGTAGTAATTTTTTAATCATCTATATTTAGTAATAATTTTATATTTGCATGGTCAGCTACAGTATTATTGCATGTAATACATATATATTTTTTAATGGAGATGTCTCTTGCCTCCCAGGGCAAGCGAGATTTCGTTCAAGTACAAAATGGATCAACCTTGGATCAATGCATGCATCCTTGTTGATCCTGGAACAACATTCCAATAAACCAATCAGAATTGAGATATAACTTTTCAGGAAATCTCTGTTTTAGGCTTACAATCGGGGTTAGGTGCTTCTACACCCTTGTTAATCAGCTATCATTTCCCACTGATTTTAAGAATAAATTATGGGTAGGGTTAGGTTTAGGGGCTTGCCGGGGATAGATTAAGTCTATATTTTTGGATAATAATGTTGATCCGGGAACAATCACGGCATCCTGGCTCCAAGAGGAAACGCCCATGGAGGAGGGCTAGAGAGTATGATAGGGATCCTCTGATTTGATAAACGAGGTGACTGTGATGCATGTGACATTTCTCTGAGATTGAGCTTCAAGGCTTTGTCTCCTGATGCCTGCCATGTTCTTTGAGCGATGTGGCTTCACTACGATCCAGAGGTGCAAGAAAAGCAGTGGAGGAGAGAAAATACTGACACAGAGAGACAAAAGCAGAGATTAGATTTAAGGTACGACAGCATCCAAGCCATTACGCTGCATTATGGACGAGAAAATCCCAAAAGAATTCTTGCAAAACAGCCGCTAACACATGCAGCGTGCATGAGCTTCCATCTTAATTCTGAGCTTGTTGCAAGCAAGGACAGATATGTCAGCACTCTGCCAGACTTGGGGGGAGGTGAATATGTCTGCCGCAGGAGGAGGCCCCCCTGGCCACTCGGATGCTTTATTAAAGATGAGTGACAGAACGGGTCCTCTGTCTGTCTTTATTTCTTTAGCGTGTCTGCCACAATCTACGTTAGGAAGATGTAGTCAGACGTGCTTCTGCCACGCAAGTTTCTACTGCCTTTGTCCTCTTGAGATCCTAGTTTCACGTATGAAGACTATAAATGGTTTTTAGTTATTGTTAAAGGACCAGTTCACCTGAAAATGTCAATTATATAACCTCATATCATTCCAAACCTATAAGACTTCCTCTCTTCTGAGAAACACATAGAATATTTGCAGAATGTCTATAGTGCACTTTTCCATTCAACACAAATAAACAGACACTGGGGCTACTGAAATGACACAAAAAGGATCATAAAAATATAGAAGTATTTCATTCAGACTTCTAAGGCCATACATTAGCTTTGTCTGAGGAGGAAATGTTGATATGTCTCATTCGCTGTTGCACACCATGAGGGGAGTAAATCTCTTCAAATCCCATTACAGAAAAGTAATTCATGCAGACATGTTGAAAAACACATTTAGTAAATCTATCAAATGTTCTGCTTTAAATTTAACAGATACAGTACATGAACTTCCTAATCCTCTCACAGATTCATGTGCATGTTTGACTGGGGATAGTCATTAGACTAACATATTTAATAAATGTGCCACACCAGCGCTTCCAGTTTACATGGAACACTGAAAAGGTCTGCAAACAGACATCTTTTAATAAGGAAAAATAGCATGAAGTTTTACATATTAATAAAGGAAAATTTGTCTTTAGGGTGGACTCATTTCACATTCCCTGCATTATTCTGAATGGATTAGCAATGTGATAGAATTCTACGGAAGAAAAGCCAGGATCTCATTGTAATGGGCCATGGCTCTTCACCTAAGTGCACTGCTAATACACTGAATATAATGAAAAGCTACAGGAGTATTTGCCTGGCATTTGAGAAATCTGAAATTGCTGCTAACAACCCTGCAGAAAAGACCAGCTTAGAATAGCGTGAGTTCCCATGCCGGATAGCACTGGTTTATGTCACTTTTTGATGACTATGCGAACTATCCTCTTCATCACATTAAAGAGCCTTCTTGTTTGCCTGCTTATTTTTCCTTGTATTTTCCCCTTCTTCCTTGAGTTTGTGCAATCATTAAATGGATCAATGACCTGTACACACAATAACTGAACACCACCGGTGTGACATAGACCACAAGAGTCCAACAGTAGCTGAAGAATTAGAAGTGGAGTGAATGGAGACACACACTTGACTTAGTACCATCCTTGACTGCTTTTATACACTTCATCTTATCTGAATGATCACTTTATCACATTTTTTTATGCCCACAACTGAAAAACTGGCATGCTAATATATTTCACTCGTGTTCTCATTAGTCACTGTCATTTTCTGTCCGGCAGAACATGCAAGTCTAAATGTAACTGGAATTATTTATCAGAAACGAAGCCGTGTGTAGCAATAAACACGTTTCTAAATGCCAAACTAAACACACAAATATGTGTAGAAACCACAGGCTCTGGAGACATCATTCATTTTGAAATTATAGAAGTTTACTCTACACTGCATTAAATTTGGAATCCTTTTTTCCTCCTCAAGAACATTTCCCATTAAGGCGCTGGTCTGGGGATGTGTTGTGATTTATACATCCGTAGCTGTTCAAGTAATTAAAGCAGCCTCCTCATTAAATTATACAGTCTACATTCACATTCATATCCTGCGGAGGAGCAATCTCTGGAAGAAAGTTCACTTGTATTTCACACCCGAGGCATCTCTGAATCTGCACCGACCCTCACTTCCAAACACCTTTCAGCCTCTAAATGACCATTTGCACTCTCACAGTAGCATCATATAAACAACGATGGTTTAATTAGTGCAATTTATCTATTTCTTTTGTGTTGCCTTAATGAGCACTCAAAGAATTTGTGCTTTTGTCTACTAGGTTCCAGTAGGGTGTTTCTGTGCCAGCATATTACCAACATGTAGCTCTAAAACAGCGGTAATCTAATTAGCTTATTACGAGCACTTTTATTATTTTTACCACAAAAAACTGTAGAAGTTTATGGCTGGTTCCTGAAATGTCACTAGTCTTTCACACTCAGAGCGCTTGAGAGTGAATACATGTACTGTCCCACAGTCTGAGGAAAAAATTACTCCTGCGAGACAGAGATTGACACACAATCTTTATGACACTTCATTTCATCATGTTTGATGTCCTGGAGTAAACATTTCTTTTCCATCTATAGAATGATAGAGGCCACTGACCCATTTTTCTAAACCATATGCACTTATGCAGACATGTTTTACACAAACAGAATATATCTGTTTGTTTTTTGTTTTTTTTCTACTGTGCTATACCGTAGGCTAGAAAGACTTGAACACTTTGTTTACTTGTTACCTGTGACCCTGCTACACCTAAAGCTTCAAAACAGGTATTATGAGGATACTTTGATGCCAATTTTACTGATCACTGAGGATTAATTGATATGACAGCTTACTTTTACATTTTTGTTTACAATAAGGCATTTGCAGACACTTTATTCAAAGTAACTTACAAAAGAAGAACAAAAGCAATTGGTCAAGAGGCCAGTGATATTTGTAATATACACTGTACAGTATATGCATCTATACATGTACAGTATACATACATGTACACGAAGTTTACATACATTTGGCACATCAGGGATTCTGGTATATTTCTTGGCTATGGTATTGTTTGGGTTCAGCTCTTGGCAGAAATAGATAGGAAGAGAAAAAAAAATGCTGCCTCTGTTGGGCAGTTGTTGTTTGGATATGAAATGAACAGTTGCCAGAATATAAGCCTTTACCTCTTCTAGAAACTGATTAGAAAGGTAGGCGATATAGATAGCTGCTGGGATTGTAATCAGAGTGATATACCTGTAGGAGGTTTTCTAAAGCAGTGGGACCCTTTGGTCCAGTGAAGACCGGCACAGCAAGTTCAGCAGTTTTCTGCTGCGTACACCATCTGATCCTGAGGCTTTGTGGATTTCAGCTTCTTTGTGGAAAACACATCTGAAGGTTTAAACAGAGTTTACAAGCTCTGTGTAATTTTAGTTAACTGTCATGCTAATTGCCAGTAATGCTACTGGTTCTTTTAACTGTGTGCCGCTTCGGTAAGGAAAGCATCTGGTAAAACATAAATGCAAATGTAATGGGGGTGCCAGTTTAATGTGATTTACCCAGTAGGATGTGTCAACATGTTTGCTGTTTTTGGATTAACATTCCCATAAAAACCAATCAGATTTTATGGTTAGGCTTAGGATCGCATGTAGGTGCTAGAGTGTTCATCCTTATAAGCCAATAAATTCCCTTTTATTTCAGGTGTAGGTTAGGGTTGGAGATAGGGTTAGGACTATGATTGGTCGCTAATAATGCTGGTCCATGGCAAAAAAAAAAAGCTGATTCAGGAACACATTCTACTTGGGCAAATCAAGTTGTGTGATTGGGCGTAAGAGACTGAATGTTTCCGTGTCAGAAGGTGGGTCAGGCCAACATAACATGTGTAGAGAATTGAGTTCACTTTTCAGTCTCTTGAGTGTAACATGCCATCTTTTGCTCTGCTTGTTCATGGCAGCCATTTTAATTGGCTTTAAATATATAATTCTGATGTTTTGTCTGTTTCTGGGTGGAAATTTACCGGGTCCCGGATAACTCACGTGAAAAACTTAATAGATAAATTTTCCTCTGTAGCACTAAATGCTCTCATCTCAAGCGAGTTACCATGCTAGAAGCTGACTTTCACAAATTACTTTTTTAAATTTTATTTTTTATTGGAACTGCGCTAATAAACTGATTATTAGGTTCCATGCAAGCACAGCTACTGAAAATAACCTTTTAAGTCCCATTAGCAACAAACACTTGGCTAATGCTGCACATGTGCTTAGGTCGACTGACTAATTGAAAAAAAAAAATCAAGCATAATCATTGCCTTAAAATCCCCACTGGGTCATAATAATTTTGCATAATCTTGTCAGTACAGCTGTCACGTGTTACATATGGCCGGGTAATAGCTTTCCATTGCTTTCTCCTTGGTCTAATGGTTCATAGTCACACAGTTTGAATAAAGAGGAATAGTACATACAATACAGTACACAACTCATAAGAGCAAGTCAGCAAACAGATTGCATTAATGTGAACATATGAGCTATGACATAAGATACAAAAACTAAAACATTAAAAAAAAAATGGCACCATTTAAAGAGAATAAGTCCAGCTCAAATGGGGAGTTGCTTTCATTCAGCTTCAAATTGAAAAGCCAATTATTTTCAAAGACCGTGTCAAGGCCAAAGCCAGAAGCAGACAGACAGGCATTTAGAGGACATGCATAACCGTGTGGGGTAACCTCAATTAACAGGCCTTCTTGTGGCCTCGGCTTCTTCTCACTCAGGCTTCAGACACCCAGTTTTCTGTCAGTAATTAGTCAAATTACAAGAACGTGTTTTTTTTTTTTTGTAATTTCCCACCACAGAACGAATGTTTGATTAGTTCAGATCAGCAGGAAGGGTCAGCGTGTCGAGTCAGTGTTCACGGGGAATGTTATTCACAGAATTAATCTCCGTGGCTCTGGGTGTAATTGGGTCATTGAGGCGCGGAAAATGCGAACGGTGATCATTGTAATCGGTTGTGAGATGAATGTGCACAGCATCATTAACTCAGTGGGGAAGCAAAGCAGTCTTATTCTCACCTAGAAAGACAGCAAGGCTTTCGGCTAGTACGCCACTGCTCAGGTTTAAAGATCTCTTTCTCTTTGTGCCTATTGAATCATCGTGGCATACAGAGGGACTTGTCATAAATAGAACAGGCCAAGATGCTATTGCTATGGCTCTGTGTCCCCTCACAACAGCAGTGTTGAGCAATACTGGCAAAGGATGTGAGAAGAGATGACTGCTTGGCTCTATTTGCAGTCATGTTCTGCCCTGTTCAAACGCTGTGTGCATGTGTAAGCTGGTGCATGCAAGGTTGGAAAAACATCTTAAATAAATAACAGTGCCATTTTTATACTCCTTAAAAGGTGAATTCATTTCTCTGCCACTTGGCGAACGAGGGAAATTGCTGAAATAATGATTGCTGTATTTGGAACAGCATCCTATTATTTAGCCATATATACAGTATGTATAATGTGCAAAATATGCTAATTTTCTGTATGCATAGTATACTTAGATGACCTACTGCATTAGAAGTATCCCACACAGCACACTGCAGGAGTGTTGTTTCCCACAATGCAATGCATTCAACTTGATCGTGAGTTTCCAGTAGACAAATGAAACAGAATTAATTTTAGACATAATTAATTATAATTTTAGATTAATTTAGATATAATTAATTATAATATAATTAATTTAGCTCTAATACATTATTACTAATTATATTAGATATTACATTAAAAACAGAAGTAGCTATGGATGCACTAACATCAGTACCATATAAGTTTTCAATATTGCAGATTATTGTTATTTTTCATTTAGCATATAGATCGGATGTATCAGCAAATATAAGATATTTAATAGTTCATGCTCATTTCCCTGTTTTTACATTATTAGATTGCTGTCATCTAAAGCTCACTTAAAGTAAAAAAAAAAAAAAAAAACGGTAAATTGAATCTTTATTGATCTATTTTCATTATGAACATTATAATGTGAATGTGATGCCTAAATTCACTTGTATTATTTAAAACTATTATCAGTGTATAAAAAAAGAAAAAAAAAGAAACAGAAATACTTATACTGTAGATAACGCTTTACATTAAGCTAGGATAGGAAAAAAAATATTTTACCGTTAAAAAAATACACACTTTAGCTTTAAGCATTTACTCACACCCATCACTCATACAAGGAAATTACACACTGGCATCCATACAGCATCAGCTCTCAAAACCTCTTCTGCAACCAAAGTGCTTCATCTCACAGACCATTCTGTTCCCTGCTGAGCACCAGCTCAATAATGCTGCCATTTTAGACATATTTATCATGGGAAAGGTAACGTTGACATAAAATAGGAAGACAAGTTTAACCAGCCGATGGCCTCAGTCATCCCTCATTCAGCACTGTCTGTTTGAAGCACATGGATAAATGCATAACATACATCACAGCTGCAATATTTCTCAGAACACATAATGGGAGTTGATGTGTTCAGGGTGCTGTGACGCTGCAAGATCCAGGGCTGGCGGTGACAGGCTGCATTATTTAGCAGGATCTGGGCAGTAGTTACATGCTGGCAGAGGGAAAGTGAGATGGACGTTGCATGTTACATGCGTAGTGGTCTCTCGAGCAGCCGCTGTAGAGATCACGCTCTCGAGAATCTCTGTTGTAAAACGCACAAGGCTATCGCTTTACAAGAAGGTTCAGCGCTTGCTGATGTGGAAAACAATGCCCTGTGTAGTTTGGTGTGTTTGCACATTGAGAGTGGTGAATATTTGATGTGTTGTTGGCTGAATTCTTTGTGCATGTGCAGGTGTAGGAAAGCATTTACAAGGCAGTGACTGTGGTCTTGGACATGCCGAGCAGACACATTTATTATGGTACAGGTTCTTGAATAGTAAATCGGTGTCCTTGGAGAGGTTCTGAATCCATTTGGGAAACTCTAGATCTTTACAGCCATCTGCAGGTAGCCAGAAGCACTGCGCTCTGCAGCTGAAGTTAATTTAAATTGTGTGAACTGATTAAAAATGCCCTTTAAACCAGAAGCCCTGAAGGCAAGCACCACGATCAGATTTTAAATGAATGTTTAGCTTGATAAACACGGCAGCCTGCATGCATTTGAACATGTATGTGTGTGTATATATATGTGTGCTGTGCATGTCTGCTTATGCGAATGCATTCTTGAGATGTGTGTGTATGTGAGGCCGCGTTAGTGTGTGAGAATATGAGTAAGATCATTAATGAGGATGTGAGCGCTGTGGACAGAAATAGCAGAGTGAGAGACCTGCGGGGCAAGAAGGGAAGAAAAACAAACAGCAGCTTATGACTGCAGCACTAAATGCACGGCTGTACGGTTCACATAGAGTTTCAACAGGAGTGGATTGAATAATGTCTGCGTAAACGAAGGGGATAAAGTTTGGCTGGTTAGCATGGCCCTGCTAGTATATTCCCTAACTAAAAAACCTGGTTACTTAAAAACATATTTTGCCTCATTGAAAAGCTGTGTATTTTTATGAAAAACTTCCTATAGCTAAAGTTGTATTATAATATATTCTCATGATTCTGTTTAAGGGGATTATTAAAGGAATAATTCAACCAAAAATGAAAATGTATTGGTTCCATTCATTTACTACATACCAAACTCTCTATCACATTTTGGTTGTGATGGCAACACATTAAAAGAAAGCAGACATTGCATTTAGAAATTTGTTTAGCACTCTAAACAAAACTAATGAGCATATTCTGCTGCTGTGTAAATGTAACCATGTCGAGACTCACTCTGATCTCATTTAGATGAAGTAATGATCCTTACTGGTCAGAACAAAAAGCATGTTGCCTCCTTGCTGATTCTACCTGTTCATTCACAGAAGAGATGGGGCCTGTGGTCATCTATTGAACAACAGCATCCTCTAGTGACAGAACAAGCTACTTGATCATGCAAAACCCAATTACCACAAAAGACCTCATGAAATGTATTCAGTACTGAGAAGGGCAGTTTCGTGTTTACTTTAATGATTAGAAAAATGAGAAGGTTGTTTGTCCTCTGACTCCAAAATTAATTCTCACTCTGATACATTTTATGAGGCTATAAAACGCAGGCCCAGAGTAATATAATGTTGCAACAACAATCACTTCACAGACAGCAGAGACACATGGAGCCTGTGGCAAGCCATTCAGACCTTTGCTGATGACACATCCCTCCCGGATGCACTCAACCACTTTTATTCACAGTTTGACATGACGAATGACACACCTGTTTCTCTGTATCTCTTTGCACATGTACAGTATTATGTGAAGCATTTGTATAGTTTGTATTTTTTTAGTTTATGTACAGTAACTCCACTGTATAGGTAAACATTGATGTAAAGTTATAGTCAAAATATTTTATAGTCAAAATCTGTCAGTAGGTTAGTTGTGTAAAGGTTTATACTATTTTACTTCATTTTTGTATGTCTGTATTTATGTAGCACCGTGGTCCTGTGAGGCACAAAATTTTGTTCCACTGTATGTCCACACATGTAGCGGAATAACAATAAAGCTCAACTTGACTTGACTTGATAAAGAAGTCTAATGTAGCTTTGGTGTAAACCTTCAGTTTGTGAGGTTATTGTACTCAGGTGGGTGAAAATGATACCTTAAAAAAACAACCTACACAGTGAAACATTGTTTTTGGGATCATTAAAATGAAACAGTGTTGCTTGCTCTCTCTTTGCAAGTAAAGCCTGTGAAAGCTGTGGGTGAGGTGTTAGATTTGTGTCGTGACAGTTGCAGATCAATTTTACTGATTTTTACATGTATGCATTTGGCGGACACTTTTATCCAAAGCAAAAAGTGCATTTAGGCTCTACATTTTATCAGTATGTGTTTTTTTGTGAGTATGAAACCCATGACCTTGGCATTGCTAGCACTAGGCTCAACCAGTTATAGTTATACACATGCTGTATATGCGAGTCTATGGTAAAGATGAAAATTCTATGCATGTTCAAATGTCTTTAAACCTGATGTGTATGTAAGTGCACATGAGATTTGACTGTTATTGCAAATTGGCAACTGTTTATTGTAGCATATAAAAATTTACATTTCAGACTTTTCCTCATACAAGGTTATTGCGGGGTCTACTTGTACAGTGCCTCTGGTCATTTTTAAAACTTTAAAACCCCCATTTATTTTAATTATATGGTCATTCTGCCAAACTTATTTTGAGTTCTACAGAAGATAGATAGTCATACAAACACACACACACACACACACACACACACACACACACACACACACACACACACACACACACACACACACACACACACACACACACACACAACAATCTGAGGTGATTTAATTTTGGGTTATATGTTTACAAGTGGCTTGTTGCTAGGGAAAAAATTAATTGTTGATCATTTTATTATCTCTAAATGGTGGTTTCCCATTGACAGTCCATTTTAGTGTGGTTTATATTACTGAGAACAGTGTAACCTTTGGATGCCTATTTATGTGAAAAAAAAAAACAACAGATTGCTCTGGAAACCTGGCAGCAAGCAGACTGTGACTAGATATTAATGTACAGTATACAGAGGGAGTAAGATACATGTGTATCTATGTTATGCTGTATAAAATGTCAGGTTTGCGAAATACTCCAGTATTTGTGCCATGCCAAACACTACACTAGAAAAAAATGACACATAGTACCTTCAATGGGCTTCAAAATAGTACCTTCAAAATTTTACAGTAGCTTTGTACAAACACATGATGGCAGTGTTGAGTTTGGTTTAACTCAAACGTGCTGCTGCATCAGGTGAGTTGAGACCACACAGAGTCTCGGACAGCTGTCACTTTTCATTGATTGTTGTAATTCTGCTGCAAATCTCAGTCACTCTCAACATTTCTGAGAGAAAACACCTGAGGTAAAATAACTAGTAAAGATAAAACAAGCTATTTACCAACATTTAGGTATTATTATAATATAACATGTTGTTTTTAAAGAGTGAGGAAAAGTAAAGAGTTGTGACATTGTACTACTTAAGGCTTGAGTGACAGTTCTCCAACAGTCCATCGCTCAAGGTTAAACAGTCTCCACGTGGCTCATCTGTTTAATTATGTGACTTATGTGGCTTCAGGCTGGGGATGATGGGACAGTGGTCTGCATGGCTGGGCTGCTGATGGACTGAAGTCAGCTCTAGTTAGTGCCAAGCACCAGCTCCGTGCCCATCCGCATTCAGATTTCCATTACTCTAAGGGAGTGTCAGAAGCACATGTGATTGATGAGCTGTCATGGGAAAGCCGTCGACTGGAACGCCTCATCCTCTTCCTCATTAAACACTCCAAGAGTACAGCTCCTCTTCTTCACACACATACAAACAAACCACTCATGGAGAGAGATCCTAATTTAGCCCGAGCTCTGAGCCGCCTCTGTGCAGTTGTGAGGGCCAGTGAAGGCTTCAAACAGCTGATTGTTGCACAAAGATCTGGGGGTGTGCATCCCCCCTTCCTCTCTGATTTTTTTGTGCTCACAAAAGAGAGGGATCAAGAGGCACAAAAAAGCAAGAGGAGAGGAAGAAGACAGAGGGATGGATGTGGAACAAGGCTGGAGAGAGACAGGGGAGGGGAGGGAAGAGGAAGAGGAAGGGAGAGAAAGAGAGAGATAGATGTAGCCAATGCGCAGCACTGCATCGTGAAAGAGCGAGAGGAGAGAGAGAGACGAAGGGAGGGAGAGGGAGCAGAGGAGTGCGAGTCAGGCACTGGCAGTCGCTCTTCAGCTGAAGAATAACGTGTTTTGTGCATCGCTGTGATGCCATCGGATCCCTGAAGCTGGTACATGTGAGCTGGTTTTGAGACTCTTGTGTACACGTGCAGCGCCTGTCCCTTGGCTGGAGGTAGAGGGAGGAGGAGGGTGCATCAGGTTCGTGTCCATTCCTGCACGCTGCATCTGGACCCCGGCGCCAGGGAGTGTGGGGGGGCACTAGGGCCAGGCGGCCAGCCGGGGGACGTCATGAGCGTTCCGCTCCTGAAAATTGGCGCGGTGCTCAGCACCATGGCCATGGTCACCAACTGGATGTCCCAGACGCTGCCCTCGCTAGTGGGGCTAAATGGAACCACCATCTCCCGCGCAGGAACCACGGAAAGAATCGTCAGTGTGCGTAACCCTTTACTTTTCTACTCTTCCTGTCTGTTTATCTGTCAGTGTGTCTGTTTGCTCATCCGAATAAGCCAATAAGTCAGGACCTTTTGTGTTAAAGAGTAGTTACACTCCTCTGTGGTTACAATCCTCAGAGATTTGCTAGACAGGCTTTTAGGGGGATTTTCCAGGGCAAGAGGCAGGTAAATTGAATACGTGTCTGACTTTGGGGTTGTAACCACTCCTCTGTGGTTACAATCCTCAGAGATTTGCTAGACATGCTTTTAGGGGGATTTTCAGGGTGAGAGGCAGGTAAATTGAATGTGTGTCTGGCTTGGGGGGGGTTGGTTACAGTGGAACTGATGGCTGGTGTGGGTGAGGGATTCTCAGTGGGAGATGATAGAAGACGAAGTTATACCCAGTGAGATTCATGACTCCTGTGAGGATATCCTCACTTGGCAGGGGGAGAGGAGTTAAGTACCTCATGACTGATGTTCAGGTCAAATAGAGACAGGGAGGTATGTCTCCATGAGGCAATGTCTTGTCTGCTGGAGCTGATGGTACCGAGACACGAGGTTAGACTTTAATAGCATTTTGAGACAACTCTTTTCTTCCAAAGAAGCACCATTTCTCTTTTTACCACCCCCTCATGCTCTCTTTTGTAATCAAATCCACTAAAGATATATATATATATATATATATATATTTTTTTTTTTTTTTATGTGATATGTTCGCTTTGTCTCTGTCCATAACAGAATTAAGTGCCTTGTGGGAGAGAGGCCTGGCCTTTGGCACTGTCAAAGCTGTCACATTTAAAGAGAAGAACAAAATCAAAGTAAGACTCTAGAGCAGGGATAGGCAACTCCGGTCCTGGACGACGACTATCCTGCAGAGTTTAGCTTCAGCCCTCATAAAAACTCACCTGCCTGTATCTATCTAGTAATCCCGAAAACAATGATTGCCTTGTTCAGGTGTGTTTAATTAGGGTTGGAGCTAAACTCTGCAGGATAGTGGCCCTCCAGGACCGGAGTTGCCTATCCCTGCTCTAGAGCATTGGTCTTAAACACAATTACTGGAGGGCCACAGCTCTGCACAGTTTTGCTTCAACCCTAATCAAACACACCTGATACAGCTAATCAAGGTCTTCAGGGTTACTAGAAACTTCCAAGCAGGTGTAATTTGGAGCTGGTTGGAGCTAAACTCTGCAGAGCTGTGGCCCTCCAGTAATTGAGTTTTAGACCACTGCTTTAGAGCAAGGGTGTCAAACTCAATTCCTGGAGGACCAAATCCCTGCAGAGTTTATTATCAACCCTAATTAAACACACCTGATCCAACTAATCAAGTACTTCAGGCTTATCTGAAAACTACATGGTATGTGTGTTGGAGCAGGGTTAGAACAAAACTCTGCAGGGCTCCGGTCTTCCAGGAATTGAGTTTGACACCCCTGCTCTAGAGCTAATAACTTTCTTATATCTTGAAAGGTTAAGTAAGCACTGGCTGAAATGCACTGGCTGAAATTTAAACCTTCACAATTCTGCCAGAATGCAAGTAATTATCTTGTATGTGTGAGTGTGTATGCTTTTGTTTTCCAAATGTTGGGTATTGAAAAATGGGACCAGGTGTGAGTAGGTGGAAGAGGATGGATGGAGAGTGAGATCTCTGATCCCTTTAACGTTTTCTGGATCATTAATGTTGAGAGACCGCATGGGGTATCTGCTGTGTAATATCGGAGCATCTGCCCCACAATAAAAGCTTTACCCGGCGTAGCTTATGGCCAGGGACGACACTCCATCTGGATGAGAGAGGAGACGCTGTAGGGGTCGTTTGGGTCGGCCAGGAGTCTGCAGAAACTGTCTATCACAGCTTTGTCTAACACCTTCACACTCGCTTTCTAAGACTGTTACTACTCACCACAAGCTAAAAGCTGTAGGGTTGGAGGCTCCTTTTCTGTGGAGCTGTTTAACGTGTGGAATTCTACAGTCAACACCAACATTGCTAAATATCAAGCGAGATTATTCATCTAGTCATGTGCTCGTGTGCACCCACTGATCACGCCATAAGACGGTCCACTCTGAGTACTGTACATCCAAATGTAGTCATCAGGAGTTAAGCCTGGTTTGTAGGTAAATGAAATGAAGCCAAGCAGGAAATTCAAAATTGGCCCCCTTTCAATTAATGAATGTATATTTAAACTGAATCAGAATAACAGAATGAGGTTTTTACTTAACTGCAATTCTGTGAAATGGTCTTTCACCCTGTTCTATCTATCATTCTACCTTCAATACAAAACTTCAATGTTTTTAAAAAATGTTTTGAAAAACATTCCGACTTTGCTCCGTAAAGCCAACAGAGCTAAACAGAGCAACAGTCATGTGAATTTAAGGAATTTCAATTAATTTGAATTTACACTTGCTTACAATCAAATTGGAACTACAATTCTGCATCCTATTTGCTACTTCGATTTAAATTTATTAGCAATTTAAGAACTGAATTGGCATTTAAAAGGCGTTCTCAGTTCAGTGCTGAATGTCAGACAAATCTAAAGCTCAGTTGGTGCATGCTCCAGAAATGTGATAATGCCTATATCAAATATCTGCAAAGTGGAAACTACTGGAAAATGAGTCAAAATTGTTCAGGACATTTATTTTGTTAAGCTAAAGTGGCACCCATTGAAGCTCCACTATCGATAGTTATCATTACCCAAAACACATTAGCATTTGTGAACCTCCTCCGTACTGTATCTCAATTCAAGAAATCACTTTAAAACATTGCCTCACTTCACCTCAAGAAAGGGCAAATTAGCATACATAAAAAAATAAATTAATAAATCTTCCCCAATCTTCCCTGAAGCGAAGGCCTTTTTTTATAGATTTGAGGCATTACACAGATGTTACTCTCATGCCGGGGACTAATTTATTCTCTGTGATAAGTGTGAACCTATCCAAAATGATCAGGCTTTGTAAAGGCTCAAAATCTAATCTCAAAAGCAGCTTGCTCTCAGTCAGAAAGAGAGATGCATCCGTCTGTTCTTGAGATGAGTTGATGATCATGTGAAATGAGCTGGAGAATTGAGGTGTGGTCCGTGAAGCAGAGTGACTGACTTGTAACAGGCTGCAGGGATATCTTTCTTCTCTTCAATTCAACTTGTCTTCCATGCTGCCATGATAATCTTGGACCCACATGACTGTCCAGGCTACCGCCATGTCACTGCTACACATTAAGTGTGCCGTATTCCCTCAGCTCTGAGCATCAATCACACCGCGCTTCACTTGCTCTTTTCTGCCCTTCTCAGCTCAGCTGTTAAGTCTTGTGAACTGTTCACGTGTAAAGATCAATGTTGAAATGTGACAGAGTAAAAATTTTTTAGAAAGCTAATCTACAAATTACTTATAATTTAAGTTACACTTCACTTATAAGGGCGGAAAAAACTCAGAAAAACTCAGAGCTGCACAAAAGCAAGTATACAGGAATGTCTAAATATTGCAATGATTGCTGGGTAAAGATTTTATTATGTGTTTGTGTAGGCGAATGTGTGTGGCGAATACCACTGGTCCAGGGTTCGATTATGAGAAATAAATGAGAGGCGAGTGAGAAGCCGTAGGACAATTTGCAACAAATGTGTAATGAACAAACACTTAACAAAGCCATGATATCACCTGCTGTTTCATTTTCATTGGCCCAAAATATTAAATGACTGTCATAGAAACCAATATGCATACTGTAAATAAGAACCAGAAACAACAATCTGCTAAACTCTGTGGGAATTGGAAACATGGGGAGGGTAGGGTTTTTTCTTTCTTTCTTTTTTTTTCATTGGAGCAGCTCTGATCTGTCTGTTAGGAAATCACCAAAACACAGCTCTGCTCAGCTGTCGCTGCCCACCAGGGATCTTTAAATGAGAAAGTGAGGTTGAATCACTCCGGCTGCTGTCACCACCACACACACCCACAGATGACAACATTGAGATTTACAGCCTTGAAGGGACATCCAATCAGACTCACCTTAGTCTTCAGGTTTATTTACTATTTGGGCTGATACTGGTCAAAGTGTTGCTGATTAGCCTTGTTAGCCCATGTTGGTAGATGCTGTAACACCATCTGACTATGAAAAGCATGTTTCTCCATTCAAAATCAAAATGAGCTTTATTTTATTTCTTTATATTTACAAGCAAATATATTGGTTTTAATAAAGTCTGTTTGGTCAGTGCACAGTTTTGTTTTGGAGCATATTTTGGGATGGTTTGTTATTGTGGTGAATCAACCAGAGCTGTCTTGACATAATTTTGATTGTGTCATTTGAGGTGTTTGGCTTAAAAACTTACGTGATCCAATAAGCTAAGATGGTGGTCCAGCAACTGCCATTCGGTTGAACATAAATGCTAATGTCTAATAGCTTTCTCAATGTAATATCAACCTCATGGTTCCACTTCAGAAAGGTGCTGCTTAACATGAAACTACTCTTGGGGCTGGTTTCACAGACAGGGCTTGGACTAAACAAAGATTAAGCCATAGTTCAATAATTTTATAACCGTGCCTTAGAAAAATCATTACTATGGTGCATCTTGAGACAAAACAAGGGCATTGACACATTTTAAGATCAATCAGTGTGAGTTGCTTTCAGTTGAAACATCTCAAACTTACATTTTAGTCTGGTACTAGGCTGAAGCCTTGTCTGTGAAACCGGGGGTTGGTGTCTTTAACGGCAAGATGAAGGACTCTTGAGCAACCTACACATAAATATTAATATTCCTGTAGTTAAGAAACTGTAAATCATATTGATGTAAGACCCTGCCAGTCCCTTGACTGGTACTTTTGAAGAAGCAGGACCTTATCAGGAGTTGAAGCTCTTCCAACATTTCAGTCACATTATCAATAGCATGCTCAAAATTAATAGCTGAAACCATTATTTTCAGAGGCAAAAGCAGGGCAATTTAGGAAATTGAGCATCTAAATGTGCTCAGAGGGCAAACAGAGTAATATCTCGTTCCCCAGTTTTATGCTGCTCTATTTTTGTGTCTTAGAACAGTGGTTTTCAATTCCAGTATTCGCGTACAACCGCTCTGCATATTTTGCATATCTCTCTTATTTAACACACTTGATTCGGATAACCAGCAGGTTAGAAGAGAGCTCCATGAACTGTGTTCCAATTGACAGGGGCCCCACACAGTGTTCATTGCTCCTACTCCCTGAGCACAGGTAATCCATTGAGGTTTTCTTCACTTCGGCACATTCATTCACGGATTTGCACTACGCCACGGTCTGCAGCATCTCCATACACAGACAAAACTTACTAGAGAAGTGTGACGTAATATATCTCTGTAGATAAAAACTATTTAAATTTTAAATTCACATCTTGTACACTTTAATGCCCTTTAAATGGAACATATATGCTTCCTTCGAACTGGAATCATGGCAGAATATCCCATGATGTCCACTTCGCAGGGCACTTACGGTCTGATAGAAGAAATGTCTAAAGTGATACGAGATACAGTACATACAAAATGTGCAGAGCGATGGTACATGAAAACTGGAATTGGGAACCACTGTCTTTGAGCTTAGAGAGGGAAGACTGGCAACTATGTATATGCAGGACATTCATGTTCATTTGCATCAGCATCCGTGTTTTACAAGGATTCTGGATATTTTAAGTTGTTCATGAGTGTTATTGAAGTATGTTACGATAGAAGCAGTGCTTGGAGCCATGGTAGATGCTCACATCCATGTTTAGAGTGGAGACAGATGCCAGTGTTGGGCTTCAGGGTAATATGTAATCACAAAGCTCCACTCCAAAGCCTCATGTTGATGAAAAACCGAGACAGAGAAAGAGTAAAAAAGGCTCAGAAAAACACACTAAAGGACATCTAAATAGAAAAATAAGGCAATTTTCTCTCTCCTTGTTACTTTGGAAACCCAGGTTCACAGAGCACCAATAAAGGTCTTTCTGTAGAAAACAACTCGTGGCCATCTCCTACACGCTTCTTATGAAAGTTGTAATAGACTTCCTGTCACTTTCAATGAAATGGAGCCTACAGATTTACGATCTCATTTATGCCCAGGCTACAGTGCTGAGCTCAGAGATTGGTCTAATGAAAACTGCCCTAGGTTCAAACCCATAGACGTCTCGGGGGCCAAGTGTGGCACTGTAATTGGTTAATCTTTTCCTTAATCGGTTAATAGTGGCCTCAAAGTGAAGGCCAGCTGGAGATCATGATCAGAAGTGGCGATGGGGAGTGCCTATTGATCCCCTTCCGTTTTCGCAATTGGACATTGATACCTGGGTAGCTTCTCCTCAGTAGGGAGTGTGTGGGGTGTGTGTGATGGTTCCCAACTGAGCGGGGGCTGAATATCAGACTGCAGGATTGAGGCTGGTAAAGGTTGAGCTATGAGTGGGGCTCACAATGAGGGCTGGGCACATAAAGGAGCTGGTGTCAGGCTTTGGCAGCGGTTTGGCTGAGTAAGAAACTGCCACTCTAGGTCTGAAATTATATCGCAGCATCTTCCCCCTCAGCAACTCTCTGCTTTCACCCGGTGCTTTTTTTTTTGCGGGGAGGGGGGGGGGGTTCTTCCCTCCTGCTCACACAAACACTTGCTGTGGCATCTTGTTATCTGTTGCCCTCACACCAGGTTCTAGCCTCCTTTGGTCTGTTGTTCTCCATCTCTCGGTGAAGCTATCGGTGTGCTTTTTCCCATGCCTTTCACTGAACATTTTTGTGTTGGGAGTACAAAAGGAGGTTTTGGTTAAGTAAACTTGGACTTGTGGGACATCAATTTAGGCTCTCAACTTGCCGATTATTCCTCTATGAGGCCTAGGACACCATTTAGCCATGATGTCATCCCTATAGAGTGAAATGTTCCAGATTGATTTCTGATCTCCCATCAGTCTTTGCTCTTAATGCTGCTCTTATCCTTGTCAAGGCTCAGAGCTCAAAACTAATTTAGGCTCTCACATAGTGTTCTGACCAGGTACAACAAAACAGCTTTCCAGTGAAAAGAAATCTTTCTGTAAATTAAAAATGCTGCACAATGTGACAAATAGGGCCTCAACGGTTACTTATTAATCGTTTATTTATTGATCGGTTATTTATTAATCTGTTAAATATTTATTTTATAAATTGATTAACCAGATGGAAAAATCACAACCTTGTTACCATTTTTACATTTTAAATTGCCTACCATTCTAAAGCAGAAGTTAAAATCACTAAATTAAAAATGAATAAAATCGCAAACTCAGTGTTACCTAGTATGAGGAACACACTTATTCACTTATCTGAACATACAGTAGTAATTATATTCAATGTATAGTTCATTACAGTAGTCCCTACTGTGACAACTCAGTAATAAAAATACAGTTGTGTCCCTGGACCACAAAAGCAGTCTTAAGTAGCTGGGGTATATTTTTAGCAATAGCCAAAAAAAAAAAAAAAAAACATTATATGGGTCAAAATGATCGATTTTTTTTTTATGCCAAAAATCATTAGGATATTAAGTAAAGATCATCTTCCATTAAGATATTTTGTAAATTTCCTACCCTAAATATATAAAAACTTAATTTTAGTTAGTAATAAGCATTGCTAATAACTTCATTTGGACAATTTTAAAGGCAATTTATCAGTATTTTCATATTTTTGCACCCCCTCAGATTCCAGATTTTCAAATAGTTGTATCTCGGCCAAATTTCAGATCATAATAAACCATACATCAATGGAAAGCTTATTTATTCAGCTTTCAGATGATGCATAAATCTCAATTTCGGAAAAGATTTACACTTAAGATTACACCTAAATGGGTTTTGTGGTCCAGGGTCACAATTGTGTTACATGTAGGATTTTAAACATACATTGAATTTCTAACAATAAATATTTTAGCACATATATATTTTTGTCAAAATTATTGTGTTCCTTGTGCTCTATTTATGCAAAATGAAGTGTTTAATTTAAAGCATTCTCATGTTGGGCAGCTTTGTATTTCTGCATTTTTTCCCACAGCAGCGTGGTGTGTGTACTATTTTCAATGTTTTCTAGATGCTTTTTGTCCATAGAAATACAATATTTATTTATAAAGCTATATAGTGACAAGACTTATGGATATGTTCCTTGCATACTACAGATACAATGAGTGAAAATGAGTGAAATACAGCAAAGTATCTTCCAAAATTATTAATTATAATTCACTACATACTTGCTTTCCACTCACTAATGTACAGTAAAGATTATATTGTATGGCATTAAATAAATAAATATATTGTATGGTATTATGCATATTATCGATCTGTGTTTCCACTATGTTTCAAATTGAAATGCAACCTCCAGTGTCACAACCCAGAAACTCTATTCTGAGTTTCCCCACCCATAAATAGGATTTTGCATGGTCATTCATGTGCACGAAACTTGTAATTACGATATTTCAGACTACACTTGAAGAGCTGTCAGCCACATAATTGTTGTCAACCATGATTAATTTATTCAACTGCATTCAATAATAAAGGTGTAAGTGCATCATGTGATTCCCCCTTGGGAAAAAGCATTTATTAGACTGCAGATTTGACTAAAATTATCTCACATAAGTGTACTTGATTTTAAACGTTTTTCTAAACTACTATTGATTTTCTTCTGTAAAACTTTTTAAACAAGGACAAAAATGACCTTTAATATCCAGTGATGTGTAGAGGGATTTTAGACCAATGTGATTTCACGGCAGACAGGGTTTTACCCTGGTCAGAGTGACAGAAATAGAACCCAAGCGGCAGACAAAATGTCTTGCTCATCACTTACCATGACCACGGCAGGGTAAGACAACAACTAAAATGAACATAGAAGACGAACCATTTCTTGCTTTCTGCCTTATCGTGTCGCATTTGATTAGGATACGCAACATATAATCAGCAACTTCATTTACTCGCTTGTCTTCGTAAATGCCAGCAAACAGACTGTGCACTTTTTGACTGAGTAATTTGATCGTTTGTAGGCTGTTAAATGCAAATGAGAAGTACAAAAAAAAAAAAAAAAACAGACTCACGGGGATAAACTCACGCTGCCGTTTACGGATGACAGCTCAACCATTACTAAATAAACCATGGCTCATTTCATTTGACCTGTTTGTACATAAATAACTATTCTGTAACATGCACTCACATGCAGTACATATGCTGGAAAGGACGGGAAGATCTGAAAAAGGAGAGATGCTACACACATCTGTGTGTGATTTGGGGTGTGTGTTTTTGTGTGCCCCCCCGTTCTCTACTCTGCCATTAGCAGTAGATGAGAGGAAATTACAGCAGAATGAATTGGTGGGTGGTAATGAGTCCAGGGGTGATTCTAATCAGTTCTTAAATTAAAACTCAACATTTATGCAACATTAATGAACAGAAAGCATGTTTATTTGAAAGCGCAGCTCCCCATTGGCCTCCTGGCTTATTTTTTCCACCCGTCGGATGAGCACACATGCCGCGCCGACGTTTAACATGTGAGGTGCATGTACTGCACGGATGATTGATGCAACAGTTTTATTCACTTGAGGGGCTGCGGGTGGCAGATTGGCGTATAGATTGAGCCGGAGCTCGACGCTAACCGTATCTGATGTGATCAGATACTAAACCACAAGTCCGTCAGGACAGGAATGAGACTGATGATGAAATTTTAGGGTGGTAATACACTCGACCGAGAATTGAAGACCGCATTCTTTCAGGCCAGGGCGAGACACACTTGGGCTTGTCTCACATCGGCTACAAGTGGTCAACAGAGTGGATCGCCAGAGAACGGCATTTCAGAGACGAACCGGCAGACCTGTCCGTGTTCTTCTCGCAGAGATCTGTATCAGCAGAAAAATCACTGCTAATGGAAGTGAGGACCCTGCAAAATTTGACTGAATGCCAGACTGGACAGAAAAACAGCACAGTGGCCAGAGAAGCCCTTTATGACAGTATGTGGCATTATTATGCAAATCAACATTACAACAGTTAGATAAACAGAAGGAACAAGGCTAATGGCTTTGAGCTAGATCAACCTTATCAAATCTGAGTGTGAATCTGAACCACTGGGAACCATGTGTGTGTGTGTGTTGAGTGTTAGCACTTGTATGTGTGTCCGTCTCTCATGCCTTCAGGCTTTGCAAGCACCTTCACTGGAATGAGATGGGTGAATTTATGTGTTGTAATCTACTGGGTAAAAAAAAAACAGTTTGGTGTATTTTTAGACCTTTGATCTTTAATGTAATTTCCTCATGTTTTTGTGTTTGGTTGTTTCTATTATTTTGTTTCTTTCGAGAGAGAGAGAGAGAAAGAGAGAGAGAGAGAGAAAGGATGTTACTGAAAATAGGGAGCCCATGCTACCTAAATGAAAATGTGCTCAAGTGGAGAGACAGGGATGGAGAATAAATTGGAGAAACGGATACAGAGAGAGATATGTTGTCAAGCCAGAATTAATCAAAACAACAATACATTTTTTGCCTGCATCTCCAGATTCAACAAACCGGTAAAATTGAAAAGACAAGCGCCATTAGATGGTTTAAATAAATTGTAGCTCCACAACAAATGAATATAGACCTTCAAATGAATAAAAAAGTTGCACGTTACTTGTCTAGCAAAGAATTTAAGTTGAAGGAAACACAACTGACAGTCAAAACGCAGAAATCGAGAAGGCTTGATGTAATCAGAGTTGTTTTTCAAGGGAGCACAACACGTGGAGACACTTCCATTAGAGACAATCAGAGGATGAAACGTGGCTTTGCATTTTCCCAAAATAAAAATCACTTAAAAGTTATTTTTCCTCAAACAAAATCTCTGTGATGCTTACAGAGAAACTCATCAGAGAAACTCGTCAAATTATAAAACTGCACTATAGCATAAATGCCAGCAAAATATGTGAATTATCAAGTAGATATATATATATATTTTTCACATTTTCAAATATTCATGAAACATCAGCATGTCATCATTCATAGAGCCATAAATTGTTCTATCAAAATGAAAAACAATGCAAGTCACTGTAGCCATAACAGTATCACTCTTTGTAAAGCTTGAAACAATGTATTGTGAAAAGAGATACACAAATACATTTGACTTGAATGAATAACATTGAATCTGATCTTTTGTATTTGTGAAACCTGTATTTTTTATTGCCTCTGCACCTAAATTTACAAATCATTTCCTTTTGATTTTGTGAAATTACATTTGTCTGGCAGGCTAATAAATCATTATTGATTTAATTTGAATGAAATTGAGAGAGTGAGAGATTGCTCAGGGACGAACAGCGCTGAAGACACAGGAAAAAGAAACAGATGAGAATGATAGGAAGGTGAGAAGAGGACAGACTGTGGAAGAAAAGGAGCGATGTGGAGGGAGTGAAAAAGTGAAGGAGACAGAGAGAGAAGAGAGAGTGACAGGGATTGGCAGGAGTGATGAAATGTGACAGTGAGCTCATGGGGCGTCTGCTGCTTTACTCTCCAATCACATAGTCTCTCTGTCCACTCGGTCGTTTAATCTGATCGGGGAAGTGTGGAGAGAGAGAGTGATGCGTGAGAATGAAAAACACAGAAGAGGGTGAGAGGGAATGAAAATGGGAAGGTTAGAGCAGGAGGAGACATTTTATCACCACTCCCTTTTCTTGTAAATGCTGTCTATCTTTAATGACATCATCAGTTGTTCTTTTCCAATCTGATTTATTCTTTTTTTAGTCTTTAATGATAGCAAACAATAATAATGATAATAAAATTAGAGCTGCTTAACAATGGTTAAACAGTTAATCACCATTAAATATAATCATAAAGATTAAATATGTTTACTGTAATGTTTTTTTTTTTTTTTTTACATTTCATCAGATTTATTGCACTTTCACATAAGCACTAATCAAGAGAATGTCAACTTGCATGGTTTGCTCACAGATTTATTCACAGCAAACAGTTTAAACAACCATGTGAAAGAAAACAGACTGGCTGTATTGCACTTTTATTTGAGCAGAATATCTTAATAATAAATAAATTATCTGCCAGTGTTTTAGAGCTTTTTCTGTAAAGTAGGGTGAGCATAGTTGCCAGGTTAGGAATATTTAGTAAACAGAAAGCATAAAATGTATAAATATATGCAGAAAATGTATGCAGATCTCTGATTTGGGGTAAACTTTTGAAGTCTGACAACCACAACCAAGAAAGTTTGTTAAGGCTTGTTACCAATGCAAAATAACATAAATGGCAAATTAAAATTAAAATAGCCAGTAGGCAAATATTGCAGATGATTTTGCTTAATAAATCAAGAGAGAAGCAGAATTACATTTGAAATGTGATTCATTGTGCAGCCCTCGTAAAACTTGAAAACACCAGCTTCATAAACATTGCAAATTGTGTTCTCTGCAAGTTAAGCTTAATCAAAAGCATTTGTGTCAATGTTGATTACCACAGCCATTAATTTCCACTTGTCCTTACTGGGCTAGAGTGAGGCACTTAATGTAAAATGAAAGTAAATGGGGTCAGTCAGCATAAAATCAAATAATCACCATTTCAATAATACAGCCACGGTAAAATTATTTTAGTATAACAAAAATGCTTTCTAATTGTGCATATCCAAATTTACAACTTTGTTGCAGAGCCAAAACCCATCTGTAGAAATTATTTAAACAGCTTTACAGCTAAATTAATATGCATTTTTAACAGAAGAATTAAAGTGCCTTAATAAAAATATAATCTTCACATTTCTGTTTGGCACTTAAAATTGGCACTTCCATTAAATACACCTCTGCTTGCTTTTTTTTAAGAAAAGAATGAATGGTTAATGTTCCATTTTATGCCACAGATGTTTTGGATTGAGTTTAACTCTTTACTATTCCATTAAAGCAAAAGCAGAAAGGTTTGTGTGAGATTTTGTTCTATGGTATGGGTAGAAACCATTATCATCTCAGTATAAAAACAGTAGAAGTCAATGGAAAGTCCCCACTATGATAAAAAGCAAGTGTGTGTGTGTGTGTGTGTGTGTGTGTGCGAGTGTGCATTTGAGCCTGTACATTGTTTCAAGACATCCATCTCCTGACTCCACCCCCCATGAAAAAGCAGCTTTATCGATCCAAAGCAGCTCTATTTCCTCCAAGTGTCTAAGCTGATCAAAACGTCCTCCTCTCACAGATGCCACATTCTATTCTGCTCATGCATTTTTCTCTGTCTCTCGATGCATCTTTCTCTATATCTCTTTTTTTAATCTTTTTATCTCTTTCTCTATGTAGGCCCTGTATCCGAGCCCAGAGGAGGGCTGGCAGATCTACAGCTCGGCACAGGATGCAGATGGGAAATGTATCTGCACAGTTGTGGCTCCAGCACAGAACATGTGTAATCGAGACCCACGCAGCAGACAGCTCCGTCAGCTTATGGAGAAGGTGACATTAATTTGTTACATGCACAATAACCTACTAAGTGACACGCGCTTGTTAAGAGCAAATCCTAGCCGAGTAATGATTTGTACTTATTATGCAGTCATTAAACATGAATCCCAAACATTAGATAATACTTTTTCCCATTAGAGAAAGTTTGTGAAAGTACATGATGCAAACAACCACCTAAAAGAGGACACGTCCTAAATACTGCTGAGAAATTAGATTCATTCTGCTGAGGCGTTAGGATGTTTTAATTTTTTTCCTAATCATGTTCATTAGACTAAGACCAGGCAAAAACAACTGAAAAAAGGTCCAAAGTTACTAAATTAGAAAATGGAACACACAATCCACAGGGCTTTACTAAAAGCTTCAGATTCACATTGAGACCTTGTTTAAAGGAGCAGAAAAATTAGAATTCAGTCTCTACAGTCATTGCCAAAAGTATTGGCAGTGGCATAAACAGCTAAAGCTGTTGTGGTGTCCATTCACATTGTTTCTACGCACTCTAAAAAATGCAGGGTTAAATATGGACAAATACAGCGATTGGGTTGTTTTCAACCAACAGCTGGGTTAAATGTTTAAATGTAAATGTTTAAATCACTGGGTTTGTCAATATTTTACACAGCGCTGGGATCTATTCAACCCAACATTTTTTAGAGTTCAAGTATTGGCAGTGAGATAATCTAGAGGCAATGTGAATGAACACCACAACAGCTTAAGCAGCAAATTTTGCAAAACACAAAATTTATGTCACTGCCAGTACATTTGGCCACGACATGTGAGTAAATGATGACAGAATGTCTTTCGAAGTCTGTGTCATGTTTTTCTTTCATCTGTGGAATAAAAAAGGCTCTTTTAAGCCCTATTAAATCCAACTGGCCATTTACTGACCTTGTGTGGAGTAAAAGATAAATGGTAAAGAGATGGGGAATTGGAAGCCCTGCTAAACTACGTATATTAGGTTCAAATTATGCTGGCTAGTGGTGGTTTTGTGCTGGTTTGGTGGAATTCAGCTCTGGTAACTTGGCTGATGAAGCTGGCCAACCAGTTGCACGTAATAAAATTCCATATGTAAGGTGAGGGAGAGAAATTGAAACATAAAAATAAATCAAGGAGAGATGGTGTTTTGCTACAGAGAAATGTCTGGATATTGAGTCTTCTGATATGCACAGTTCAATCGATTGGCAGTTAAATGCAGAGTGTCGGCATAAATAGATTGTTGGACTCTCAGCCAGTTGACTGGCCCCCATTTCATCATTCCTCACCAAAGCCCTCAGTGGTTTCCAGCCACATCTGTGAACCGCAGCCCATTAAGAACCACACGTCCCCATCAACATCACGCTTACTGAATCAGAGAGAGCTTTGGAATCACACTACAATAGGAAGCAGCTGTTTGACTAACTAATGAGCACAGCTGATGGAGGCAGAGATGAAGAAAGAAGCAGAGAAATAGATGCTGATATTAAAACAGTTTGGAGAGGGAATCATGAGAAGGCAAATTTGGGACTCCAGACAGAATGATTTAATAAGGCACATGACTCAAAGTCATGCCAATCTACCACAGTATAACTCTGCCTCAAATTCTGCCACAATCTCTACCTTAAAGGAATAGTTCACCCCAAAATTTAAATTCTGTCATCATTTAATTAGCCTCTAGTTGTTTTAAAGGTTATATTAAGAAGCATTTTGAAGAACGCTTCAGCTGTTTTTGTCTAGTCTGTATTATGAAAGTCACTGGGGTCCTAAACTTTCAGGCTCCAAAAAGGACACAAAGGTAACAGAATGTATCTATTTGACTGGTCTTCTGAAGTGATACAATCTCTTTGTGTGATTAAAAGATTAAAATGTAAGTATTTATTCACTCTCAAATCAAAGTGTACAGAAACTACATCAAATCTTAAAAATCAACAAACATCACTGATGTTTGAAATTTGTCACCATATTTGATGTCTTCTGTGTCATCTGTATATTAATGTTAATCAATATTTGATTTGATTCAAGAGTGAATAAAAGATCAATCTGTTCATTATACAAAAAGGATTGTGATCCTTTTCAGAGCTTGAAAGATTTAAACCCCACTGACTTCTGTAATACTATATAAACAGAAACAGCTTCTTTATGTTACACAGAATTTTTTTTTGAAAGTTACATTTTTTGGTGAACTATCCCTTTAAATCCTGCATAAACTCTACCTTAAAGGAATAGTTCAGCCACAATTTTAAATTCTATAATTTACTCACCACCAGGTTGTTCCACACCCTTTCTTAATAAAGGCATGAAAGAAGGAAGTTTTGAAGAATTTCTCAGCTGTTTGTCCATATTATGAAAGTCATAAAAGCTTTCATGCTCTGAAAAGGACATACTGTACAGGTTGCATGAAATAAATACAATTAATTTGAAATTAATTTGTATGATAAACAGATCAAGATTTAAGCCTTTATTCAAATTCAAGATCAAGATTTTTATTTGTCACATACATGGTTAAATCAAAAATTGATTAACATAAGTGTACAAAAACTAAAGTGTAACCTCAAAAAGCATCAAGCCATATTGGTTCCTAATGTCATTTCACTATGATATTTGAGGTTGTGTTGCCATATCATCTGCACATATGTACTGTACATTGACCATTGTTTTGATTTGATCTGAGAGTGAATAAAGGATCGATGTTTATCAAAGTGATTGTGATCCTTTTTAGAGCTTGAAAGTTTTAGACCCCATTGACTTTAAAAATACTGTATGGACAGAAACAGCTGAGACTTCAAAATGTCTTCTTTTGTGTTCTGCAGAAATAGGAAAAGTCATTAAAAAAATGCTATGAGGGACAATAAATGATAACAGAATTTTCTTTTTTGGGTGAACTATCCCTTTAAATCCTGTCACAAACACTGCCTTGCCCCCCTGTCAGGGTTTAAACACCTTATCTACAATCGTACGGCAACATAACTCAACCACTCAGACAATAAAATGTGTGTGTGGCTATGCCAGAAGCTGTGAGCCCCTAATGCTCCAGCCTAATAAAATGCAGACTAATGAGGACACCTGGGTCAGTCCCTCTCTGAGAGAGATGTGTTCAGAATTAAACTACCACCACCCAGCATCTTGTGTGTGTGCGAGAGCGTGTATCGTCAGCGACATGCATGACAAACAATAACTGAATGCAGAGTGAATATGTGATCCCACATAACCCTTGCCCAAGTCAAAATATCCACAATCCTGAGCGCTACGTGTGACCATTGGGTCTGACAGCTATGCAGAACAGGTAATTAGACAAGGGCCCTCTTGCACATCAGTTTGGACATGAGGAAAATACCAGCATACAATCCATGTCCTGTTTGATTCTCTTAAGTGCATCCAGGAGGAGGGTGTTGTGGCAAACAAAAGAATCTGTTCTACAACATTGGTTACTTTCACCTTCATTTTAGCGTGATTTTGGGTGGAGTGTGTCAATTAACAACGGAAGGGAGATGTATTTAAAGAGAGTGTTTCGTACCTGAATCAGAAGCGCCATCCGTTTGTTTGCACATGAGGGTTGCCCGTATGATTGATTGTTTACATGGAAAGACGGCTGCGTGTCAATCAGCTGTTTCATGGGTATGATGTCTGGTGCGTGACTGAAGCATTGCACTTCCAGACCAACTCTCATGAGCGGTCCTGAAGACAAGATCTTGGTGTCTGGTGACCCGCAATACTCATTGGTGCCTTCAATACCTGCAAACGTGGTCAGTACCTTTGTGCCGCCATTACACACACTGCAACACACGCACACACCCACTCGCATAGCTTTCATATTCGCACATTCTGTGTGCTTAGTGTTTTGTTTATAATTGTTGTTGCCCGTTAAAATTATTGATGCTGTTGATTTAATGTGGGTGATTTACCACAAACTTAATGAGATGTTCATCCAATGTTTTCTTTGTTCTCTCTTTTTTTTTTTTTATATGGACATTTTTGTTAATGTTAGACACTGTTAGACACTGTTAGTGTGAACGTGTGGTCATTTCTTATTTTGTTTTATTTTTTTTTTGTCCATTTCGGTTTTCTGTGTTATTATGATTTTGAACATATGGAAGAATAAATATTCTGATGACCTTTAGTCTGGGTTTATTATTATAATTTGTTGTGTAACCGGTGGTTATTTTTTGCTATCCTGGGTTAAGTTAATTTTTGACAGGTTTAATCCTGTCTGGCGCCCGAAGGTTTTTTTCTTTAAAATAGTTATTTAAGTTAGGGCGGCTACCACCGTTATTGTGTGTATGTGTGTGTGTGTGGCCTCTTAGAGTATGTGGGAGTATGTAGGAGCTAGTAAGGTGTGTGTGTTGATTAGCAATCACGATCATGTCGCCTGTGTGTTGATCTGGGCAAGATGCTCAGTGGGTGGTCTGAATATGTAGGATGGCTGATTTGAACTACAACAAACTGAAGGCGTCACACTGTTGTGTCCTCAAAAAACATGCCCTGATGCATTACACTGTTTTGACTTTGTGTTTTGTGGTATTTAACAGGTTCAGAATATCACTCAATCCATGGAGGTGCTAGATCTGAGGACATACAGAGACCTGCAGTATGTGAGAGACACAGAGAACCTCATGAAAACAGTGGACGGCAAACTGAAGACTGCCTCTGAAAATGCACGCAGCCTCAACCCCAAGAGTTTTCAGGTACTGAAGCATTTTCAGCCTAAAAAAATGGCTTAATATGATGACTTGATATGTGCTTTGTATTTATGCATTTTTAGCCTAAATCACAGCAGTGTTTATCTGTGAAGGATGTAGGCTGTCAAACATACACATATGTCACCTAATCACAGCAGTGGGTATTTTACATCCAAGTCTGCAATCATCCAAGCCTATTCAAACAATCAAGCTTTCTGATAAGGGGGTTAAAGCAGAAAAATAGCCTATTACTTCTAAATTTTTTATGTAAAAATCTTGATAAAATTATAAGTGGACCTCAGAGAACAGTACAAAATAATAAATCAAGGACATCTAAATACACCATCAATTCATAAATAGCACCCAAGTGAACATTATTGCAACAGTTCCTCTCGTCCTGCAGACCTCTGACAGCCAGCGTGGGAGGCAGATGTGCTATCAAGGAAACAGCTTTTAACACAGTCACAAGTGTGCCTCTTGTGGTCAGGGGAGTATGTTTACTGCAAAGCCTTTACCAGCTTGGCTCTGTTAGACTCACCCTCTTTCCGGGTCATGGCACCAATGCAACTAGTTCCTCTTGGCCTGTTCCAAGTGGGACTCGAACCCAGTGACAGCTGGTATGGGAGATGAGAAAAATATAACACTGCAGCCTCTAGCACCAGTCGCTTGTGCACCTCTTGAGGTCAGGGGAGTAAGGTTTCCTGCCCCAGCCTTTACTAGCTGGCCTCCAGTACATTAATACAGTAATATTAATTGGGTTACATGACTGGATATTGGGCAACATCAGTGCATGCTAAATAACATACACAGTATTTTTCAGTATTTCTCATACTCCGTATTTTTATATAATTCATTTAAATAATGCCCAACTCTACTTTAGGGAAGTCGTGGCCTAATGGTTAGAGAGTTGGACTCCCAATCGAAAGGTTGTGAGTTCGAGTCCCTGGCCGGCAGGAATTGTGGGTGGGGGGAGTGCATGTACAGTTCTTTCTCCACCTTCAATACCACGACTTAGGTGCTCTTGGGCAAGGCATCGAACCCCCAACTGCTCCCCGGGCGCCGCAGCATAAATGGCTGCCCACTGCTCTGGGTGTGTGTTCACAGTGTGTGTTTGTGTGTGTTTGTGTGTGTTCACTGCTCTGTGTGTGTGCACTTTGGATGGGTTAAATGCAGAGCACAAATTCTGAGTATGGGTCACCATACTTGGCTGAATGTCACGTCACTTTCACTTTTAAAACTCTTTCCGGTTGCCTCTGCCCCTACATGAAATGGACACTGACACTAACCTTCAATACCTCTATTTTATAGGTTTAATTAAGATATACCAAAAGTCCTCTGAAAGAATTCAAATGCACCTCAATTATTTATACCTAGAACTTGGAGCTTGTTTCAGTAATGAGTGTGTTTGTGTGCATACGAAAGGTTAAACTTTGTTTTGTTCTTTTTAGCTAGCAGCTGCTCTCCCAAAGGCTAAGATTCAGAGCCCTTTTATTATTAAAGCTTTTTATCTCTTGAATACAAGAGTGTGCTGGTAGCCCTACCATCTCAAAATAGTAGAAGGATTCACCATTAATTTACAGCTGACTAAACGGAAGTGCACACTTTAAGATGAGTAACATGTAGCTGTCTGCTAAAGAGAAGCCACAGACTTTCCTCCATGGGGTTTCACTATCATTCAGAACGCAGCGCCACCACTTACCCATCCACCCCACTCTGCTGCGGCGTGAGTCACCAAACGCTGCATAGAAAATTATTCCAAAATGTTCCAGAAATCATTCCTCATCTATCGATACATGTTCAAAGCACCATAATCCTTTTTTTTTTTACCCTTTTTCTTTGCTGGAGCTGTGAAAAATTTGCGAGATGTGCCAGTGTTAAAAGCACTATTTCAAAGAGTGGGGGTCTCAGAGCCTGGCTTTATTTCGGCAAGGCTGCGGATGAATGTGGAGAGCTCAAAGTCGCCTATGGCAGGGCAGGAGATTAACGAGACTACATTTTTGTGTCTCGGAACAGGAAAATGAAATTTATGATGTGGTGCCGCAGGGCTGAGAGCAGCTCCATCACCAGATTTATGATAAACTTTAACAAGGAGGAAACAGCCCATCCTGTGGTGAGCATGCTTTATTGATACACCTGCTGTTCAAGACCCTCTTTATTGATATAATTCAGCCTATGCCAGTCCTGCCAGTCTGCATGGCTGCGGTAACTGATTGCCCACACTGAGCTGAGCTTAGCCCACAACTCTTAACTCTTTCATATTTGCTTGGTCACGTCGAGGTAAATAGCTGAAAGTGCTCAGATGAGTGGGCCTGTGCCACCATGTTGGAGGATCAGTAGATTGTGAGAGATTGCAAATGCATAAAATAAATATCAGGTTCCCATGTGAGGATACTTTCGGATCCGAGGCAGGAAACCGTTCATGCAAGATGAAATATTGGAGATGAAAATGGTGAATAGCTAATGAGAGCCCATGCAAATTCCCAATCTTCTGTGAGTGGGAGTTTATCCATTTCTTGTCTCTCCTAACCTCCATTTCACACCTTCCTTCTTCCATTTATCTTAGGAGTTAAAGGACAAGGTTACTCAGCTGCTTCCCCTGCTGCCAGTGCTGGAGCAGTACAAGGCAGATGCAAGAATGATCCTTCGGCTGAGGGAGGAGGTGAGGAATCTGTCTCTGGTACTAATGGCAATTCAAGAGGAAATGGGAGCCTATGACTACGAGGAGCTCAGGCAGCGAGTGCTACTACTGGAGACTCGTCTTCACTCATGCATGCAGAAACTCGGTAAGACATCTAGTAGAAGTGAGTTTGAATTGATTTTAATAATCCGAAAAAGTCAGCAACCAATCTATTGACAGTGCACACACAGTATTTGAACTATTACAACAAGAAAATAGAAAGACTTGATTTACTTAGAAAGGACTTGATTGGCATGATTATTTGTGGAGTTATTTAAGAGCAGCTGCAGTAATTTACTTTTAAATGGAAAAGCAAAAGTAAAGTAGACATGTTTGTTTGTCAGGGAGACCACATTAAACCCAATTAAGTAAAAATGTACTAGTTGTCTAAAAACAGCCAGCGAGCAGGCTTCAAACTGAAATGTCCAAAGTTAATTTGGCTGAAAGATTCATTGTCTTTCAGATGCATAATAAGATACATTCTATTCAGGGTGAAACTGATGAATTCACAAGAAAATACAAAAATTATGATCTAAATTTTTTTTTGGAAATTTAATTCTAACTGATTCATTCAGAGTTCCTCTGAAGCCGTCGTTTATAGTGCCCAATGTGTTCTATCACCAGGTTGCGGCAAGCTAACTGGCGTAAGTAACCCCATCACTGTCCGCGCCTCAGGGTCAAGGTTCGGCTCCTGGATGACTGACACAATGATCCCCAGCTCCGATAATAGGGTAAGAATGACTGTGACACAACATCCTATCATTCCATCACTGCCACTGCTATGATGAGCCATCTCTCTCCTGAGACACACACACACACACACACACACACAGTGACTGACTCAGTGTTTTGGTACAGTGAAGCTGAGTCACTGATGGATGGTTCTTCCACCATTTTTCGTCCTCCCTCCCTCTCTTTCCTTCTCTATCCTGCTCATACTCTCACTCCCTCACTCCATACTTCTCTCAATCGTTAAGTCTCCTGTCAAAGTCACAGTCCCCATATTAATTACTCCATCAGGGCATTGGGTATTAACAACTTGTTTAGGCAAAAGCTTCACCAATCACTGCCAGAAATTACTAGCAGCCAGAGCCATCACCAGGGAGATACAACTGGGAATGTCGTCCTGGGCCCAGTGATAAAATGTTGTGTTTACCAACCATGTTCCTGGATGCACACCAAAACTACACATTTTTGAACATATCCTAATCAAGCACACCTGATTCAACTCATTAGTAGAGATGCCAAGACCAGAAATGAATGGGTCAGATATGGGAGATATTCAAAGTGTGTTGTGTGAGGAACAACATTGGAAAGCACTTCTCTAAGTTGTAATCTCTTATTGGGTCCAGTGGTGAGAGTTTTTTTTTTTTTTTTTTAGATTCAAGAGTGTGAACCTGATATGGAATTGGAATGCAGGTAGAGGAATTTTATTCAAAGACATTCAACATAGGTAATTTGTCTAACTGCTCTCTCTGACCAATCATTTATCATTTCCACTATAAAAGGACTGGCATGGAGAGGACAACAGGCAATGATCATAATTCATTCTGTATTTCATTGGGTCAAGCTGAAAGTTCATCACCAATGATACAGTCCTTTATGTTTGGCTGTAATGATCACATCACTACCCAATATCAATCATCGATCACGTAAAGTGTCAAATAAATCCCTGCAATCAAGATAACAGTCATATAAATCCGGCAGGCATCTGAGCATTCACTGTCCCTAGATTTACAATGTCACACACACTGCATTGCTGGTTAAGCTAGCATCAGCATCCAAAGCACAACATACGCCATTCTTCTCAGAAGGGAACACAGAGGCGGAGATGGGCAGACCGCAGTTTGACCACAGCTCCACTCGCCAATCCACAGGGACTCGTTTAGCCCACAAAGGAAATGCTATACTTAATGTTCCAATTATCCTGCCTGTCCATAAGCCACCTGCTCTCCTCCTCTAGTCACCACACAGCCCCACAGTAGCCTAAAAATAAAAATGCAATGCATCTCTCTGTGGAATGAGAAATGGGGGAAGAGGCAGGGAGGGAGACTGCAGCAGGGAGTGAGGAAGGAGAAGAGGAGGCAAAAGATAGCAGGGGAGTGTTAAATCCTCAGAGGGGCTTCATTATGTAGGAGAAAGAACATAATAACCATCCTAAATAAGGTGACTGTCTGAGGTTTCATTACAATGCGTTAATAAAGAGTGCGCAGCGCATGGCTTAGTAAAGATGTGAAGATTGTGTGCCTGATAGATACTTCAGCCTCATACAGTGACGGTGAGTAAGAATAAGAGAGGCAGAGAGAGATGGAGAACTGCTAACATGATTGATTTCCTGTGACTGTGGAGTGGAAAAGGGCAGGGAACAACTGCTGCAGCTGAGTGCAGAGCACATACAGCATCTTCACTCCCACACAGAGAGCAGATCAATAGATTTGACAACACACACACACACACACATACACAGACTGTGCACAGTCAGAGTCACCGCTGGTTACACAGGAAGAAAGGCTCTGCTGTCACTCTCTGAAAGGTAAGTCAGGGGATGGCGTCTCTTTTGATGTACTGTACTTTCATCCAGGTATATGCTCTCTCTACACCGTTCTTGGCACAGAAAGCTCAGCTTTAATTTCTAATTTCTCAGCTTTAATTTTAATTTCTGGTTCCATCTACTACACAGGGGTCAAAAAGTCAACTAGTGAAAATGCTTCTGTTTTGCATTCTTGTCCAATTTGATGTTTATTCGTAATTCAAATATCTTAATTTCTGGTATGTACTCATTTAGTTGTAATGTCACCAGCACTCAAGCTGCATGAACGCTACAAGTTTGTGTAAACTGATCCTCCAGCATCAGAATCAGAATCAGAAAGAGCTTTATTGCAAAGGAATTTGTTTTGGTGACAGAAGCTTCCAGTACACAGAGATAACAACAAAAACAACACAGAGATAATAAGAAAAAAAGATATGTGAATAAACACACACACACACACACACACACAATGGAGTAAGATGTTGGGTGGTATTAAGTAAATAAACAATAGACGAGAACATTTATTGTTCATGCGGGAGATTACCTGGCGGAAGAAACTTTTCTTGTGCCTGACAGTCCTGGTGTTCGGTACTCTGTAGCACCAGCCAGACGGTAAGAGTTCAAAAGGAGATGGCTTGAATGTGAGGGATCCAGAGTGATTTTCTGAACCTTTTTCTTCACTCTGGATGGTCTCATAATGCTCAATAAGCAAACTGGGGTCCAGTGATCCCCTTCAGATAAGCCAACACAAGTCTCTCAAATGACTTCATGACCACAGATATTAGGGTAACAGTTCTGTTACCAAGTCCTGTGATTTTGTTTGTCTTTTGAAAGGGGAAGATGGTGGAGTGTTTGAAGCAGGCAAGGACTTCACATAGCTCCAGTGATCTGTTGAAGATCTGTGAAAAGATGGTGGCCAGCTGGTCAGCACAGGTTTTCTGACAGGCTGGTGAAACACTGTTTTCACTGTTGCTGGTGTATTCTTTTCTGATCTTCTCTGATCTGGGTTGGGCATGTCAGAGTGGGTGTGGGGTGTGAGACAGAGAGTTTCAAATCTGCAGTAAAACTCATTCAAGGTCTTCAGCAAGTTGTTTATTCTCCTTAGTGCTGGGAGATTGTGTCTTGTATGTATTTTAGGTCTTTCCACACTGAAGCAGGGTTGTTTGCTGGAAACTGGTTTTCCAGCTTTTTAGAGTTGCTCCTCTTGGCCTCTTCTGGCCTGATTGTACAAGATTCTGTCCCCACTCCTGTAGGCATCCTCTTTGGCCTGACAACGCGGTCTATGTTTTGCTGTGAACCATGGTTCGTCAGTGTTGTATGTTAAATAAGTCCTGGTAGGAAAACTGATGTATGATGTTATCGTACCTGTGAGCTCGTCCAGATTGGTGGCAGCAGCTTCTAAACACTCTAATCAGTGCAGTCGAAGCAGGCTTGTAAATCCCATTCTGCTTCATTGGTCCACATTTTTACAGTCCTTATTAGAGGGTTAGATTTCAGTATCTGCCTGTAGGTCGGTATAAGATGAACCAAACAGTGATCAGTGAGCCCCAAAGCTCCCCATGGGACAGAGTATTGTAATGTTGTAATGTTGTGTGTTGTTTCAAAGCATGTAATGTGCTGTCTATATTTTGACAGTTTACGAGAGAGATTTGCTTTATTAAAGTCAACAAGAATGATTATAACAGAGTCTGGGCATTGTTGCTCTATGTCTGTGATTCAGCCAGCTGTTGTAACACTGCATTCACACACGCATAGGGTAGAATGTACAAACTAAGGATAATGAACGAAGAAATGTCCCGTAGCGAGTAGAACGGCTTACAGGTGATGAAAAGTGCTTCTAGATCAGGACAGCACATCTTCTTCAAAATTATTACATCTGTACACCACGTTTCATTGATGTAAATACATGACCCACCATCATGAGATTTCCCTGTGGACATTCGCCAGATGGATGCTAGGTAGCGCCAATCTAAAGCCGCACTCTCTGAGCTTCCCACGCTTGCGTGCCTTAAAATGCTTGAACAGTACCACTGCTCCTCCAATTAAAATGTTCAGCAAAACATCAGAGTAATCAAAAACTTGTAGAAGATTTTGTGGTGTGTACTGCCGAATGGACAGCAGTTCATCCCTGGTAAAACTTAATGTGTTTGAAAAACAGACAGGGAAACCTCCACATTGAGGCAGCCATATATCTGAGAAAATAAATATTTGAAAATAATCAAAAAAAAATCTTGTGCTTTAATGGAAATAAGAACATGAGGTATTTTATTATTTGTTTTTTTTGTACAAAGGAGTACACACGGTCATGAAGTATTTTTTTTTCATCTGGCTAAATACCTTCATCCAAATTAAGGGTTTGTGTAAACAAATGTTTTTTTTCTGTTTAAAATTAGCATTTTTTTTCTTCATTTTCAACTAATTTTATTTTTTAGTTTTAGTGTTCAGAGATTCCTAGTTTCAGATTTTCATTTTAGCTTCAGTATTTTAGGGTAGCTAAATTAGTTTAGTTTCATTTTTTTTCTTAGTTTTTATTTTTATTTCCGTTAACAAAAATATCATAATATTTTTTAAATGATAATAGCACTGCATTTAATAACAGTGTAGTTACATATACATTTGAACAGTTTTACGCATTCTCTGGGATCAAACCTATGACCAGCACCATTCTCTACACTTTGGACTGTGCTGCATGTTTGGTTTTTTCTTCATTTGTATCTATCATGCATTTTACATTTGTATATCTTATTCTGTCTCAGGTATGGTCAATGGACGGTTACTTTAAGGGACGCCGTGTGCTGGAGTATCGCACAATGAATGACTTCATGAAGGGCCAGAACTTTGTGCAGCATCTCCTACCCCACCCTTGGGCTGGTACGGGTCACGTTGTGTACAATGGTTCCCTCTACTACAACAAATACCAGAGTAACATAATCATCAAGTACCACTTCCGATCCCGAAGCATCCTGGTGCAGCGCAGCCTTAGCGGTGCGGGATACAACAACACCTTTCCTTACTCCTGGGGTGGATCATCCGACATCGACCTCATGGCCGACGAGAACGGGCTATGGGCAGTCTACACCACCATTCCCAATGCTGGAAACATCGTCATTAGCCGTCTGGAGCCACAAAGCCTAGAAGTGCTTCAGACGTGGGACACAGGCTTCCCTAAACGGAGCGCTGGCGAGTCATTCATGATCTGCGGCACTCTCTACGTCACCAACTCCCACCTGGCCGGTGCTAAGATCTACTTCGCATACTACACCAACACCTCAACCTATGAGTACACAGACATCCCCTTCCATAACCAATACTCCCACATTTCCATGATGGACTACAACCCCCGAGAAAGAGTGCTCTACACTTGGAACAACGGACATCAAGTCCTTTACAATGTCACATTGTTCCAGGTCATCAAAACCTCTGAGGACTAGGTCACACAGACCTTACAAACACATTTGCTTATACACAAATGTACACACACTGATATGCCCACACGAATCACACACATATACACACATTTATGTGGAGGAGGACATGACTAAAGCTAGAACTTTTTTTACTGCATTCCAAACTTCATAGAGTGCTTTTATTCATCTAATGTTCTGAGGAGAGCAAGATTGGTACTGGTATACGGACTTAGCCTTTATTTTCTTTCCTGTGATGATTCAGCATGAGTACTTTCTTTTTATTTGTGGAAAAAGAATAAATAAACATCAAACGTTACCATTTTCAAGCTTCACCTTTTTTTTTTTTTGCAGAGTATTCTTTGTGAAATATTTTACAAAGCCTTTATCTAAACTCCAGTTGTAATATAACTAGAGATGTGCCACAGCAGGGTTGAGCCAAGCTCCTCTTGACTGCCTCAAGAAGTGAATCCAGCTCCTGTTTGGTGTCAGCCATCCTGAGGAGAGACGTCAGTCAGGCGGAGCTCTGTGACATGAAGTGCTGAAAGGTGAGGTGGCAGAGGAGCCTTCCAGAAATGGAAGACAGCAGAAGAATAAATAACAAAAAATCAACAGCATTCAGTCGGAGAGATGAGGCCCCAGGCTACAGTGATGCCTGTTGCTGCTGCTGCTGATGCTGTTGCTGTTTGCACTTGCCAAGTTGCAATCTGTTTCCATGTCTCTTTCGAGGTACACCTCATCATCAGGCTGTGTAAAATATTAAACCGTGGGCTTGTCAAACTACTTGTTAAATGTGTTCTTTATTTAATTTGAGACCAAAGTATGCTTCACTTGTCCGCATTCTTCTTTGGTTCACAAATAGTCAGTGTGGCGCAGGGTCGCCGTGATTTTGCCAAGTAAGACATGTTCCTGGATCAGCATCTTTTGTTGATACTGGCTCAACATTACTGTCCAAAAATACAGACTAAAACCAATCCCTACCACTGAACCTAATCCTTTCCATAATTTATTCCTAAAATCAGTGTGAAATGATAGCTGATTAACAAGATTGTAGAAGCACCTACCCCTGATTGTAAGCCTAAAACCGATGCATATTCCCCAAGCCTAAACCATGTTGATTACACAGATTTCACTCTAGATACTAGGTACTACCCAAAACGGCGGAAGGCGTAACTTGGGAGAGAAGAATAGTTAAATAAATTGTTATTTTTGTTTTCTTTGCACTCAAAAAGTATTTTTGTAGCTTCGCAAAACAGAAGTTGAGCTACTGATGTCACATGGACTGTTTTACTGATGTCCTTGCTACATTTCTGGACCAGGGAACATTACAGTTGTGCTGCTGTCTATGCAGGGTCTTAGTGCTCTCACATTTCATCAAAATTATCTGAATTCGTGTTCTGAAGATGAACGATGGTCTTACGAGTGTGGAACAGCATGAGGGTGAGTAATTTATGACCAAATTTTCATTTTGAGGTGAACGAACCCTTTAACTGGTTATATGGGGCATTTCAAAGCAGGTTATTTTTTTAATCTGTCACAGTTATGCTGTTAAAAGAGAAGTCTTGAAGGTACAGCAGAAAAAAAATAATTACTTCAAAGGGGCAGAACAAAAACAATGGTCAAACTAAATGGCTAAACATTAAACCTTGAGTAATCGTATGATATAACCCCTTTAGCAGTAATAAAGGTAAAGGTATTACTTGTATAAAATAAGAAGTCAGAGGGGAAGGAGAAAACTGATTTTTTTTTCCAGATGCCACTGTCTCCTCTTCAGTTCTCCTTTGTGGGTTCATCACATTGTTGTTCCAAAGAGCAACTGTGCATGAATCTCAGGTCCGTTTCACACTACATGCAAAAGCAACACGTTAATGATGCAGTAGCCCAATTACAAAAGCAGGCACGCATGATCCTTTCACAAGAGTGTTTCCACTGCATAACAGAACTGTGGAACTACATAGAAAATAAAGTGATTTTGATTTACCGCATTTTTTTTTTCATTAGTAAATTATGAAATGACTATCAGGAGTTGGCCTTTAAGAATTACAAACTTGATTGTTGTGAAAGTGAATTTGCATCCAAATGGTAATTAAATGACATAAAACTGAATCTGGTACAGTATAGAAAAATGTGAGACAAACAATAAATACGGCAAAAGTATAGTTCAGTGCAATAATTCATGTGGTATTGTTGATTAAAACAGGTGGGCAGATCACAAGAGAACTGTGTATATTATCTTTTTTAGACAATAACAAAAAGAAAATGCCACAGACCATTAACATTTCAGTAAGTGAGTAGCGTAAGTGTACAAAGTGTACAAAATATCTTTGATGCTTTATTTGCAGTGTAACCTCTTGCATAGCTGAATGTGCAACAAAAACACATTTATATTTACAACTTCATTAAATGTGGTTACAATCTGTTTCAGACCCCCTCCAAATGTAAATTCAAATACATCTTGGGTGCATTTACTGTATACTGGGCTTGTAATGTTAAGTGCCATTCGATCATGATCTGATTGCCAAAAATGTGTGTGAGTAGTTCACTGTTATTTTATATTACTTCATTAAAAAAATCCCTTAATTGCTTACAATTGTGCTGATAAATATGTTTTTAGTGCATTTTCAATATATTTTCTTCTGAGATCACCGTGCTACACAGGGCACAACACAACTCCCTGATGAAACTCCACTTGAAGTGTTGCTTAAGCGTGCAGTGTGAGTGCTGCCACCTGTTAATAAGGCTGCTTTACATGTTGTGTAAATCAGGCTATATGCAGTTTACAAGGTAAATAATAGGAAAATTATCTGATGTGTCACACTGCGGCATATAAGACTGGTGAAGTGTTCTAAATAATTGTTTCATTTGTATACGTACAGGGAATTAAAGCTTTGATGCAGTGAGGCCACTAAAAATAGAAATCGTGCTGAGAATGCAGCAATGCTTTCAAGTCGAGCAAAAGAAATCTAAAGAAAGTTGTACCCTCTTCCCTTCCTTCTCCTTTCTCTTTCAGGCACAAACATGCACCTAGGCATCGTGAATCTTGATTGTGGAGGGAACAACTTTAGCACAGACACATCTTTTATTTGAGTGCTTCAAATCAGCAGGCATTCCTACTGAATAAAAGATGAGCCTTTATCAGCCTCCGTTGCATCTTCATTGCATCCTTCCCTTGGCAATGACCAGTGCATTGGGACTACAGTAAACTTTCAATGACATAAGCAAAGCTGTCTGTTAGCATCCTGCAGCATGTCTGTTTAGGTGACAGAGGTGATGTGGTGGAGAGAGACCGACTCACAGATAAACCACCCCTGTGATTGTATGCATCTACGTGTGTGTTTATGCGAGTGAGACATCGGTGTGATTCACACAACATCTTCCGCTTCTCAGTAAGGCTGCAGCCGGCCCAGCATGCACTTCTGTTTAATTAAGACTTACAGCTCAAACGGCGGGCATGACAGCTGTTTCATACTCAGCCAATTAAAAGAGCCGCAGGCCCCCCTCTTCTACTGCAGTGTAAAAACACTATAAAATGGCACTCTCTCCCATACACACTTTCTTCTTCACATGAAGCACATCCTATTTTAAATGAACACAAATTTGAGTAAAAAATCCTAGTTGTGTGGTAACTTTCAATAGGAATTGACATTAGCTTGTTGCTAAGCTAACATTAAAAATGCAGAGCAAACACAAATATTGAGCAAGATAGATTTAATTCAACTGAATTTCATTTAGTTGTGTTTAGAACTATTTATTACTCTTTGGTACTGAATTAAGTATCTTTTTACTGAGTTTTTGCAGTTCATTTTGAGATAAGCTAAGCAGTTAATTTCTGTGTATGGTTAAATATTTAAATTTTTTATTTTGGCTTTAAATTTTTTATTGTTTATAGTGAATTTGCCCTTCAATCTTTCTGCCTCCTATCAACAACACAAGAGGAACCTCAGATTGAAATTAAATCTGGCGCCCTCAAAAGTTTGCACAGCTGTAGAGGTGTAAAGGGGACAGACAAGTGGAAAGCAGGTTATAATATGATTAATTCTCTTTCTTATCTCCCACGAGACACCCCTTCGTAATTGCCCTCCTAATTGCATTTTTTTTACTCACATTGATTGGTACACCCAGCTCTAATTTCATTACATGCTGATTTGTAAAAGACAATAAAACAGAAAATCTTTGCAGCAAAACCACATGTCATTTATAACCCTTCTGCTCAGACACACCACACTCCAGCGAGGCAATAAAACCATTACGGCTGGTTTAGTAATATAAGGTTGCAGTGAAGTCCAATTGACATCATAGAAAGGATGCTGCAGGTGTGTGGGTCAGAAAGATTGTGGTTGTGGTGTCTGGGTCAACTCGGAATGACAGAACAAGATGAAGACAAGTCCATAGTGAGATCAGGTGGAATAAAGATGCCCTGAGCCCCATAGCAGTGAAGAAGAAGAAACAAATTGCTAGTACAGCTGCTGATAGTTATCAGGTAAGAATGGGGAAAGCTAGCCAAGCAGCCGTAATAGGAATCCAGCTGCTCAGCCAAGCCATGCAGTCGGTGTGTTTAAACCAGAATCAGGTCCAGAGCTTCATAAATAGAACATTCATAATCTAACCGTGTCCATCTAAGACAGTATTACCTCTATTTCTCTCACTCGCAAACACATATTCTGCTCAGACCAACAGCTGCATTAAATTTGTGAGCAGACTCTATACTGTTAACTATTGAATTTCCCATACCCTCTTCTCTAATCCACCTTTCTCTCTGTGGGAAATCTGTTTTCTGAGTGTGCCATCTGTGCTCGTGGTGTTGTGGGAGTCTGCGTAGGTGTGTGGGGGCTGGATACATGGGCACAAACTAACCTACACCAACAACAGGGCAAAGCACTGTTTTCAACAGATTAACCAACACTCATTTGGCCAGGACCAGACATTATCTCAAGACTTGTTTTCTGTTTTTGAGCAGATTTTGTCAACATGAACTCAAAATCAACTCAATTTACTATCTTTATATATATTCTTGGCCTTATTGTGAATTATTTATCCACAAAGTAATTCTGGTAACACTTTATTCTGATAGTCCACCTTAGACATTTTAATGCAACTCTCATTAATTTTCAACTACATGTCGAATAACTCTCATTAAACTATTAGTAGACTCTTAGGGTTAGTCACTATTAGCTGACATGTAGCTGCAGAGTTACTTACAGTCAGCAGAATGTCTAAAGTGGACTATCGAGTGTTGCTGTAATTGCAAAGACAATTATATTTGTCATATTTCATCATAGAATTTCATAACTTTTTCCACCTGGGGAACAACTTTTCAGCTGATCCAGTCAATTTCTGATGGATGAAGTTCCATACTATTTTTCTTTTCTCCATAAATATCTGGTTTCATTTAGAAATAAAGAAGTAAAATGTAAATGTTGTGTTGCAAATCCCATTTAGGTTGGCTTTAGACATGGTAAAATGTGTTTAAGGGAGTTGAGGGTACTCCGTTCTCATTGGCTGTAAGCAGGATCAATTTATTCAAAAATATGTAACGGACACACTGAAAGGTTTTCAAATTCTCTAAAAATGTTGGGAGATTTATGTTTCTACAGGTTTCATGTGGACCTGCATATTGCTGCTACTTTCCACGAATATAAAAGCTCAGTACAAGTTGTGATGCTATTCTAAAAATTAACCCTGTTCCTCAAGTTATTGTAAGTAAATTTTTTTAGAAAATGTTTTTTTCCTTTACTTATTGGAAATATACACCCAACATATTTATAGAATGAGGATTAAAAACTTTAAATAATTTAAATATGTTCATTTAATGTTTATTGTTAGAAACTGACAAAATCATACAGTGTTTACCAAAAAATCCAAACCTTTTGTGGTGGAGCTAGAAAGTGAAACCAAAACAAACAAGACTTGGTTGATGCCATCAACGAATAGGAACAGGAACGTAATTTGAAAGAAAGTGAGGTCACATTCTAGATCCCCCAAACTTCATACAATTGTATTTGACGATCATTATCTGTAGGTTGAACGCCTCCTTTCATGACTGCTTATTGGAAAAGGAAAGCTTACTTTTTAAGAGTTTAAGTTTCAGTACAAGCGTGATGTGTTGAAAATGAGGAAGTTTGAAGCTTGCCATACTTTGGCACCTGTAACATTACTTAAAATGAAGTTGTATCCCATCAGTTTTAGTGTCTGCAGGAAAAGTCTGGAGCTCCGAAACAAATGACCGTCCTTTGTGAGAGCTCTCTGTGTTTCAGTGTGATTGAGTTGTTCTCTCTGCCTAAGGATTTGGAGCAGTCACAGTTCAGCAGAAAGAGAGTCTTTCCTCTCCCTCCAGCCCCAAAATAAATGAGAGACCTGTTGGAGAGCAAATGAGAAGAAAATACAGACTAGTGCAGCCACAGGCAGAGATACAGTAAGCAGAGTAGAATTCAAAGAGAGAGAGAATAAGATAATGTCTAAAATCAACACAACAACTAATTTGCCTTTGCAGAGAAATGCGCATTCATAGAGGCCAATCTCAGGGGCATCCCTTCAGATGCACATGCACAAACACTTAATTCATACTATATTCATTTTGCATTTCTGCTGTATAATGCAGGTGTAGTGAATCCAGCTGTCCCCCAAGTGGTCACATAAATCTTTATTATGTCTATGAACTCAAAGTGTCAAATCACCACACACCCCATACATAATAAATCAAACTATACATTAAAAGACAAGTGTCTGCAAGTTTATAAGCTTTGCTGGAATTTTAAACTGCATAACATCTATATTACCAAGAAGCTACAAAGCAGATATCTGTCACTTGATTCCCAGGGTGAAGAGTGTTTCCCACCTTTATTCCTCCCATGTTTCACGGGAAAGACTGTCTCTGAGCTGAACAAACAACACACAGCTCAAGGGGCAGGAAAGGTAATAGGTAATGACTGCTCGCCCAGAAATGCCTCACGCACACACATTCATTAATATGGAAATTGGGGCGAGGCCACAATCACGACGCCTTACTTTTCTTGTTATTAAATTAATTTCCTCCAAACAAGTTGCTGGCGCTGCTGAACTAGTCAGTGGAGATTCCTCTTGTCTGTGAATTTCAATGAGCCTTATCAATTTTGCATTCATCACAGCTAGCCAGTGTCACCAGGAGAACAGCACTGCGGTCTCCAGCCTGTCACCACATTTCAACATGCACACTGCAGTCATCAGTCCAGTGCTCACACGTCACAGCTGCGTGCTGATGCCGGGCCACACAAGACCCCCCGGAGACCCTGTTCCCCATCTTTCAGAGTCAACTTAAGAGTCCACTCACGTCTCAGTCTCACCCACTCTCAGACAGCTGGTTATTTTCCTGACTTGGCTGAGGGATGCCGCAGTTCTATCTCTGAGAGCCCATTTCCTAGGCTCTTTAACACCAATAGACTGATAAAAGGGTGTCGGAACGGATCCTATGCCATGTTGAAGAAGATCAAATACCATTTAGAGCAACAGGTCTGCTGGTAGAACTGGACGTAGACATACTTTATAATTAGTCCCCCTGCTGAATATTCCTACATGGCTGGCTGGCAGCATATGTTGGGTTATGGATGCTAGAAATCTCTGATGGCACACCCACAGACCACCCAGTCTGTTCACTGACCACCTGATGCATACTACAGATAAAAATTGCCAGCATTTTCTCGATCTGGCAAACTTTTAGTGTTGCTTTGTGCTGTTTGTGGCTTTTTTTGTATCAAATAAACAAGATAGAGACAAGTAGAGCTGTACGTTAAACTTGTTCATAAATATATTATTCTAAATGAATGATTTAAATAAAATAAAATAAATTAATGCATTTAGCAGACGCTTTTATCCAAAGCGACTTACAGTGCATTTAGGCTATCAATTTTTACCTATCATGCGTTCCCGGGGAATCGAACCCCCAACTTTGTGCTTGTTAAGGCAGTGCTCTACCAATTGAGCTACAGGAACACAGGGAACACAATATTAAATATTTGAGTGGATATTAAAATTCCACTAAAACATAAAAAATTATATAACTTATTATTAAAAGAAAATAAATAAATATTCTTGAAAGAAGCAAAATGTTCCAACAGATATTTTTCAAAATAAGGATTGTCTAGGGAACAGGTTGTAAAGGTGGCCTGTAGATGTTCAGAGTGCAGTGTTTATTATGTTTTAAGTCTCTTCTCTGTTTGAACCAAGTATTCAGCCAGATATCAAAGTCTTGTCGTCAGCATTACAGCAACATCACCTCATTAGGCCAGTTGCTTGGAAACAAATAATGCTCATTATGCTGGGGCATTTTTTGTGCTTTATGTTTCTGAACATTGTTAACATAGCACTGGCTTAATTTTTAAATGTTAACGCAGATTTATTATTGAGTGTATTGTTTATTGCGTGGGTGGGGGGGGGTTGTACTCTCAAGTAGCAGTATTCATTAAAAACAGAGTCAAAAAGGGAAATCTTGTATCTACAAACTAAAGCATTAAAGCTTTGTTGACTATAATAGGAGAGACTGAGTTTTTCATATTATAGAACTGCCATCCAAATGGTAAAGGTACACAGCAAAAAGTCCAGTGTTAAATTAACTCTCAAAGAGTTGATTTCAACACTTTTTGAGAGTTTATATAGCTCCACACTCTCCAGAGTTAAAATAACACTTTCAAAATAGTTAAATATTTAACACAATGCCAGAGTTCCTAATTTGACTCCAAATAAAGTGTTAAAATAACACTAGAAGGGATACAGAAAAACAACACTGTTCAGAGTTGCATGTTTTAGGTGGTTAAATCTGTATGGTCTCAAAGATCTACAAAATAATGTTAAATAAACAACAGCACACAAAATATTTGCCAGTGACTTGTTTATTTGTATTTCTCACTTGTAGTGCATTTTGAAGTCGAATTAAAACATTACAAATGAAGGTATGATATACAAACTTTCATCCACAACACTGTATGAACTTTGAATATCAAATGGCTTATAAAATTTAATCTCTGACATTTTGATAATACACCTTTCCTCACTTCGTACTACTCTGAATGCATGATAATGTTCATCAAAATTCTCTGTGAATAGTTTGTTTACCAACAGATAAATGTAACTTTCAACCAAAAGTACAGCACTTATTTGACAGAAGACTGGCATTTCACTTTCTATAGCACTGCACACCACAAGTCCAGCTCTATATTCTACACCATCAACTTTAACCCAACTGGTTGAGAAAACATCTTTTGATATGAACATTTCAAGCATTTGATTGCTGACCTCATTCCCTATGGAAAATGGTTTAATTGGCCCAAACTCATTATGTTTGAGGGTGAATGTTTCCCAATGGTACGCAATGGCCATCTGATGCTTTTTAGCTAATGATTTTGTTATGTTTTTGAAATTTTTAAAAAAATCTTTGAACATCTTATGTTTGGCTTCGAACCTCATTGACCACATATATAACAAGGGGCCAATTTTCCTTATAGAAGAAGGGTAATGTATCATGTAATGATGTTTAGGAATCAAATTTTTATGAGGATACAAGTACTTGAATAGTTTGTGATGGTCAGCAATCAAGTGCTTCAAATACACTGTCAAACCTGAAGTGAGACAAGGTGAAAACACAATGTTCATTATTTGAAGTAACATAAGCAACAAACTCCAGTGTTTGTGTCCTGGAGGAACAATGTCTCCAAACAAAAGTGGGAGATTTTTCACAAGACATAATGTCTGAATGGAATTTAAACCAATGCTATTACCAGCACTATCCAAAATAACCTTTGTGGGACGATTTTTTCGTTCTAAAAATCCATAATCAAAAGAATAAATCCTTGAAAGTAAATCCTCTTCAGATATAAAGTTTTGTTTGAGATGTCCAAAAAGCAATTTGATTTCATATTGAACCACGCCCTCAAGAAGGTCATGCATTATATCAAATGAGTAGTTATTGCTAACATGAAAGTATTTCAGTGTATTAATTATGGATTTTTTTTTCAAACCATATAGTGACCTCAATTGTGGGTTTTCCTGGAGAGACTTGCAATGTATTTCAAAGATTTCTTGTGCACGAAGGACCACCTTAGGATCATCCTCACTGTATACTGTTTGAGAATCATTCTTTTCAATTAAACAAAGGCGACAGAAATGATGGCTATTAAATGACTCATTAAAACCAAGAATTGAATGCATTCCTAGATTATCACCAGTGATTTGTGCGATGGTGCCGTATATCTGCTCATCTGAGAATGGGAGACTTAATCCTTGGCTTTCAAGTATCTTTATATCATTTATCAACGGATCCAGTATAACATCAAAACCGTACTTGCTTACGTCTTGTGTGTGAAAAAGTGCTAACAAATGAATGTTCATCAGAACTGAGTTAAATTTTGGGGGCAAGTTTCTTACAATAAAATAAAGGCAGCCAATTTTGTGGATACTACGTTTGGAGCCAAGGGGGTTAGCGGTTTCAAAATCATCATAGTATATTTGAATTTGTAATGCATGTCTTTTTGTTGTAAATAAAGGGTGGGATTTAAAATAACTTCCATCGCTAAAATCTGTAAAAGTGTCAGGCTCTGATCTACAATCTTTCCTTAGGAGGTCACAAATGTCTGGATTTCTGCACATGAATTTCAACGTTTCTAAAATTGGCACATATATAAAAGTATCATTCACTGGAACTTGGTCATAAGTACCAGATTTCTTATTCAATTTGTTGTCATACCGCACACCTAGTGTTATCTCAATGGGCTCTACAACTCCCCATTTTTCTTTAAAGTATTTATTACGTTTCCATTCTGTATTCAGATTTGTGAATGGGTTTTCTAATTTTTCAAAAGATTCATTTATTACAGTTTTGTAGGGGTCATTTGTAGGCAAAGCAGAAAGTATGTTATGCTTAGCCTGAGAGTTAAGCTCATCTGTTAGCTCCTCTAAATCTCCCACAATTGAGGACACCAAACTGTTTGGAATCCCACTTGCTTGTATTTTGGCCACAATGGAATCACACAATTCTTTAGTTGAATTTTTAGTAAGCCCTGAATCATTGTTATCAGATAAACCACTGGAACAAGGAGATAAATGCTGGGGATTCATAAGGTCCTCCAAAGCATGAGATGAGCTTGCAACTGGCTCACTTGAGGAACATCCAACAGTTGAAGTTGGAGCAATCAGCTGAATGCTGCTATGAACACTATTAAGGTGCTTACGAAAACCTGCATATGTTTGGAACTGATGCCTACAACCTTGCTGAGAACAAATTAATTTGAACTTAGATCCAGGATAATAACTATGTTCACCTCTTAAATGGGAAATCAACTGTTGACTGTCTGGGTGCTCTTTTTGACAAATAAAACAGATCAGCATTCTGTCAACATCATACTACCCGACTTTAAGTTAAGGTTACGGTCTGGTTGAGCAGTCTGGCTCTCAAATCTCTAACCCTGGGAGACTCCTTCATTTGACCTACATCAATGTTATACACTGTTGTCTGCAGGAATGTGTAAAAGTTTAGAAGTGCACTATCATAGGACAAATTGAACACAAAATGTGCCTTGAAAAGTTCATCAAATGCTCCAAGGGAGCGGTTTGCCTGGCATGGGATGAGATGCTTATCCAAGATGATGTAGAAGCCCTCAATCTTGCTTTTCTGGCGTCCAACAGCAAGGAGGTACGGATGCTGATGCTGGATGTTGTTGAGGTGCTCCTCCAAACTGCAGCATGACTAAAGTTGAAATGAACATTGAATATTAGACACAAACATAATGTCCAGTCAGGGAAAACAACTGTATAAAAGAGACTGTTCAAAGAACTCAATGGCTAGTGCAATATGATAATGCATATGAATGATTTTAAATCTCCATGTTAGAGCTTCCAAAAACACAATATTAAAATGTCAATACCTTATGAAAGATTACAAGTCTTTCAGCAGCATCACATGCACTGATTTTTGGAGACTTCAGTCCTCCTGGTGATGGTGGAAGGAGATGTATCAGTAAAAGAAGGGATGCCATTTCATGGTCGTAGACTAGAGATGAAATTCACATGAAATTTTTTATTAATTAATCTAAACCTTCAAATGAAATATTTTAAGTTTAAAAATACAAAGCATTTTAAACATTCACCTGGTTAATGTAGTCTTTTTAAAGATTTTATGTAGTGCAAGTTATTTATTTTTTATTAATCCGGAAAACATCCAATCTCATAGATTATGAAGTTTACTCATTTTAATATTTTTTGTCATCAAAACAAATATATTGTTACTGCAAACTGTAACTGCAAATATAGCAGATTTGTAAAAACAAGCAAATCAAATACAACTTACTTGTTTCATGAAGGTCACTTCCTTTAGGACATTCTGCTGAGAGCAACAACTGACTCATCTCTGCTGTTGAAGTAAGTTGCTTGGCCTCTCTAATGACATTTGGCCTGAAGAACGTGTCCCACTTCTGAAGCAGCCTGGAGGATGTCTCGGTGTCAAACAGGAGAGTGAAGTCTTGATCAACCTTTAAGATGATATTAAACTATAAACAATATTCTCAAATTACATGCTTTTGATAAAATGTTATTCCAAACTTACCAGGCCTTTTGTATCTAGGAATCTTGGGAAGGTGAAGAGGATATCAACACTAGAGCCTGGATCTTTAACAAGCTTCTGCCGATGCTGAAAGGTCTCTCTCATCTTTTGGAATATTAGGGACTTCTCTGTAGTGTGGCTGAGCAAAGAAATGGCCTCTCTGCAAGCATCCCCATCAAGTTGCCCTTCAAAATTAGTAGCCCTTTTGCATTTTGGGCCTCCTGGAGAAACATCATGAGGGCTGTCTAGTGGCAAAGATCCTCGTCTAATCTTTCTGTGGACTGTTTTCATACGCCAAGCAATGTATCCTGTGTTGCTTGCAGCGTCATAAAAGTGTTCCTTAAAAGAATAAAATTTCTATGTCATAACATTGCAATTATAACATGAAAGGGTCATGCAGACGATGACTTACATAGCCTTTCTTGGAATAAGGATCTCTGAGGGAAGGGAACAGCATCACTATGCCAAGAGCATACTGTTCTCTGATGGCTTTAGTAGGGAGTTGCCTAAGAGAAGATATCAAATTAGTTTTAATTTATACAATGGTCATGCAGTTATGTTTTATAAAAATTAAATAAAAATACCCATGTGTATCAATCATGTGAGCCACCAGAATGTTGATCATTTGTCTTCTTGTGGCATCTGTAAGGGTTTCTGTTTCTTGATACTCCTGTAGTACTGCTTCACCACCAGACTTCAATTTAAGAACATCCTCGACCAACTAAAAATAAAAAAAAACGACCTTGGTGATTCACTAATTACCACAGCCTCAGAAGGGTTAAAAAAACTATTTCTATATTTTGGATAATTTTCATTTCTGGGTGAACATAACCTTAAGGAGAATCACATAAAAACTTTGTTCTAACCTGCTTTGCAGACAGTGCAGATGTGTCCTCTTTTCTTTGTCTCTTGTTAGGGACCTCATCTAAGATTACAGTCGATGCACTTGAAATGTTGCTTTTGTCAGACTTCTCAGATATGGAAGACAAAGAATCTGAAAATTCTAAATAATTAAAGTATTAAAATATTACAAATATTGTGATGACCAGCACAAGAATCAGAAACAGCCAATGTATCATATTTATCCTAAGTTGCTTGATAACTCGACTTCTTAAACATTCAATAAAGCTCACCGTCATTTGAGAAAACAGTCAGCACCACATTGCCTTGTCCAATGAGGTCACTGAATATTTCTTCATCGACTTCTGTCCCTGTTGCATCCCTGTATGTTACTTTTGCATCAGGTGGCAAGCAAAATCTCTCAATGACTGAAAAAAAAGATTTTTAAGTTGACAACCTTTCTTGCGTCACAACAAATAACTGATTTGAATACATATATCTTTATGATGCAAGCAAAATGTAAATATGCATTATTTTTCTTTTTTCCAATGTATACCCTTCTACAGAATATTATATGATAAAGGCAAATACAAAAAAGAGGCAACAACACAATACACAGAATTTATCAGATTTTAATCAAATTCTTAGTTATTTTAAATGAGTAAGAAAAAAAAGAAACCTTTGACGTGAAATTGCATGAAGTCAAACCTCCCTTCAATGCAATCCAGCTTCACATACTTCTGCTGTTCGTTGTACTTGATCTGGACCAACATTTTACCTGGAACATGCAAAAGTGTTTGGCCTTGTAAATCGTTGTAAAAAAAAGAAAAAAAAAATACTTTATGGATAGATGCACGTCACATCGTTTCCTTTGTAATATCACAATTTACAGATTTGATGCACCGTACTTTTTCTACCAGTGCCAGTTATTTAATCACACATTTATTTTAAGAATTATTAAATTATTATTAATACATTATTATTTATTTATTTTTAAATGTGACCTAAAGCGACACACACATCGCATCACACACACACACCGCTAAGATTTAAGTTACATAGCTTTAGTAACTTTTTTTTTTTTTTACATAACTTCAGTAACTTAATAGCTAGCTAACGAAGCTAATCACGTCGACGAGGGCAATTGTGGCAATAAACGAGGCTTTGTAAAAGATCGTTCGTTTTATTAATTCGGTAAATCATTTTAATTAATTCGGCCACGCTGTAATAATTTGATTCCTATTTTTAGTTAAATCTAAAAGCGTAATAAACCGTTGCCACGATGTAAGTTAACATAACTTAGGCTGTGTGTGTGCGTTCGCCTTCACATTTTAATATACGTTTATGCGCAGTGCTCCATAGCACATTATGTTGTACATTCTCTACTGAATAAGCACCAATCATAAATGTAAAAGTATGATTAAATTTAACTTACCTTTCAAAGCCACACGAGGATAATGGCGACGTCTTCATGGATTTTCAGCAGCGACGATTGGAAATGCGTGGGCGGAGTCTAATTACGTCTCTATGGAGCTTGTTTAACACTGATGATCAACTCTGTGAAATAACTCCAACACCAAACACCATTTTACTCTGAATGTGTTCAAATTACTCTTTGGGTGTTGAAATCAACTCGGAAATGTTTAACACTGAAATTTCAACTCTCCAATTTTTGCTGTGTATAGATAACAAAACATTTTAAATATTCTGATATTTAACCTTATGTTGTTTCAAACTTTAATTACTTTCTTTCTTCTGTGAAACACACACACAGACAAAGATATTTTCATCTCAGCTGCTTTTGTCCATACAATAAAAGTCCATGGGGTTTAAGTCACACTGGACCCTACTGACTTTCATTGTTAAAATACTGATACCTTTTTCAAAATATTTTCCAGTGTGTTCTTTAGAAAACAGAAAGGCTTACAGGTTTGGAATGACATGAGGGTGAGAAAATGATGACAGATATTTAATTTCTGAAGCAGTCATTTTTATTCATTTTCTCAATGTACACACACATATGGAATCGGATTGCTCATTTCTTTGCAGAGCCCATGTTGTGAGTGGATGGAAACTGCTTTCTTTTTTAATTTCACTTTTTTGCAGTCTACTTTATATAGCCACTTAAGCAGCAGCAGCCCAGCAGAAGTGTCTCTGGGTTAATGTTATGTCACTAAATTAATATTATATTCTATATTCTGCAATATACATGAATATATATATTCTATATTCTGAATATACATGTGTGTTCACTGCTCTGTGTGTGTGCGCATTTCGGATGGGTTAAATGCAGAGCACAAATTCTGAGTATGGGTCACCATACTTGGCTGAATGTCACGTCACTTTCACTGTCACTTTACATTCTGATTGCATTAATTTAATATTTAATCAAAGCTAATAAGGTATTTAAAGTTTTCAGCCCTGACTTTTTCACCCCTGGCTACAGTCCACATTACTTTATGTTCAGGTGCTATGGACAATGCAATGGCAGTGGCATTAGGAGATTTTTGTGCCATGAATGTGGGACACGACTGTTACTCTGCTTCCTGTGTTTGCCTTCAGGTGACCTTGGACAGTAGCTGCTGGTCTGGGACAGCTGAAGCATAGTTTGGAATCGTTAGAGCAATTACTACAAAAACAAAAGGCCACAGGGAGCAATTACACACTTACTGTTTACTCTCCTATGCTAGAGGCCAACGGGATCAAGGGACTGCTGATAGAAAGAATAGAGGAGAAGAGATGAAATCTAGTGAAAGGGCAATGAAAGAACAGGCGATAGGGCACAGGAAGAGAATAGAGGAGGCGGATAAGATGATTAAAGTGAAACATTTTGCTGGGGGGCAAAAAAATAGGAAAAATCTGATGTTAGAGGGGAAACAAGGAAATCCAATACTCGATATTCTGTCACACTGAGCAGCCGAGTTAAAAGCCGTTTTACACAATACGTGGTAACTCACTGTTCCCAGTTTATTTCAATGGGAGAGAGGCAGCAGATGGAACTGAGAGCAACACTGCTTGCTAAGCTCATGCATACAGTTTTTTTTTTTTTTTGAAAGAAATTAAAGTTATTGAGCAATGATGCATAAAATCATGGAAAAACACTAACATTCAATAGGCTACCACTTTTTTCCCCACATTAATTGATGTCAAGCTACATACTCACACAATGAGTGCAGACAGCAATAAACAACATAATACAAGCAGGTACAGTTTAGCAGTAATCAACATGGTTGGTACTACACTTTTTGGACTATACAGCTAATCAATGGTAGAATAAAGTAATATTACATAATATGTAATATTACGGTGAAATACAAACCTACAGCCAACTGTAAATATACCCCTAAAACCATTTCATACACGTTTATATTTCTAGGAAGTTATCAGAACAATCTCACTCTGGTTTAACCCTGTCCACAAAACAAATTGAACAAATACAGATTTACTTTACACACTTGGTAGCAAATGTGTATATAATGTGTATATAATATTTGAAACCTGAGAATGATGTGATGTTTGTAAATACTGGTACAGCTGTAGTTCCTTTCATTTCATGTGATGCTACACTCTGGATGGATTTCAATCTGACAAGCTCATTGTTTTCATGCTCTCTCCTATCTGTCAGCACGGATGCTGGCCTGGCTGATATGAAGTACAGCTTGAAGAGGCAAAGGTGGAAGAAGTCAGCACTCTCACTGGTGACAGAAAGAGACGTACAGCCCCTCAATCTCATCTCCGAAAAGGACACACGACTCTGCTGCAATCACAGGCTTTAAATCCATCTCTCCATCCTGACCTTTCCCGTACCGCACGAAGGAGAAGAAAATAGGTGGGCGGGGGCGACGGGGGGGATAAGCAATAGCCTGGAAAATCTTCACTTCCAGTTTCAGCTATTGAAACAATTGATTATATCACTGTATCTCCTCAAGAAATGGAGAGGAGAAAAATGCAGAATGCCTTTTCCATGGATACAGCAGTTCCAGCAAAGAAACACCCCAAAAAAGCATTTAAATAAACATCACGGATGCCATTTTCATTGTTCATTAGCTTTCCTTTGCAACTCTGCTAGAGTTACTGTGGACACCTGCGGCAGGGCTGCTCCTGTCCGACTCCTTATTGGGTGGGTGGATGGAGGGATGTGAAAGGAGAAGGAGAATTGACAAGGAAAAGGAAAGGGACTCAATGGAACGAAGACTCATTCTGCAGGGCAAAGACCCTTAGTGGCCATACATCAGCTCGAAACAAAATAAAAGATTTAGCATTCTGTCCTACTTACCATCAAACATCCTGGCATTCCCTTGTTATTTTAACAGGTCCTGGATCAATTTTTAATGCAGGCATATGCTTATGGCAAAACTGCGCAAGGCTCCTTTCCCTCCCTCTCTGCTCAAAGACAACAAAATTCCCATCAATCCAACCGAACTCAGTTAAAAAAAAAATGATTTGGGGGAAAAAAAAAGACTGAATGCGTGATGCACTGTGACATGATTGCAAAGGCTCACTGCTGGTCGTGAAGATCAAAATATCAATAAAAACCCCAGCAGAATTATGGATTGTGTTATTTTCGGTTCCTGTAACTTAACTGGTTGAGGGTGGCACTAGCCAAGGTCATGGGTTTGATTCCCAGGGAATGCACAAGCTGATAAAATGTTTACCTTGAATGCTCTTCTACCTTGAAGTCCTTCAGGGTAAAAGTGTTTGTCAAATGAATGAATGTAAATTTATGAGGGACTCAGTCTTGACATGAAAAGAGGAACTCTCCCAAAAGATGAAACACTTTTTGATATGGTGAAAGCTCTGGCACTCACACAGATACATACCACACGTTTCTGAATGAAACACTTTGATAGATTCGACAGACCGGGGAGAATTACCATCAGGGGCGCTACCCAAGATCCCGGGACCTATGCATAGGCAGTCCTACTATCCACCCCCAACCCCCCTCCCCCTTTAAAATATATATTCCAGGCTTTTCAAGGGCCCTCTCTTCCTTTGGGGTCCTGGTAATCAATACTGGTTTTACCCCCAGTCCGACACCCCTGATTACCATGAACCCATTTTACCTCTATAATGTCGTGTACTTCAGAGTATTCAACTAGACAAAATATGGATGTTACCCACCAAAACCGAATGCATGTTTGCTGTAGATTGTGGTGGAACACTCTCATCCTCATGTCATTCCTGTATGACTTTATTTCTGTGGAACACAATAGAAGATATTTTGAAGCCTTTTTTGGGCGAACAATCCCTTTAAAACTTATTTTTCTAAAAAATAACAACACAACTTAACATTAAACATAATTTTATTGGTATTTAATTATTATAGATATTAACGACTTTATAAAGGCATATTGCCTACAATGTATAAATAGCTGTTAAACTACTAGTATGTGTTCCTCATAAGAACATAAGAGCTTCCCAAACTTTAGAGGTGTAAAAAAAAATCATGCATTTTAATTAGTTGTAATGTAGTCATGATGGAGTTGATGTCCTGTCATGCTTTTTTTTTTTTTCTTTTTTTTTTGTATCTAATTGTTAGAAAGAAAAAAAACTAAATACAGAAATAAGCGAGGTATCTCACCTTGCTATAACAAAAAAAAAAGTTTTGTATTTTAAATTTGAATTATGTGTAACAAATCAGATCAGAGAATATTGAATTGCTCAACAGGTAGAGAGCATGGTGCTAGTAACAAGAAGATTAGTATCCTGAATGCAAAATGCTTATTTTATCCTAAATGCATTATACAGTAAGTCACTTTGGATAAAATTAACATGTAAATAGTTTACATTAATAAACCCTTGCAGCCTAGGTGATGTCACCCGAAATCACAAAGATCACTGCTGTTGGATTTGTCTCTGTAATGAATTGTAAACTGCTCTACTGTGTACTTTACATTTTTATAGTTGCACTAAAGAAATGTGCTGTTGTGTTAATGCTGATTTCTCATTTTATTGTTGACAGAGATTGCAAACTAAGCTGTTGTGGGAGACAAGCTCGAAAAGCCATTTGTGCCAATGAAAACAGAACAAAATGGAGGCACATGTGACAATCAAAGTGGCAAAAGACAGAGAGAAAGACACATCACTCCAGTTTGGTGCTAAAGACTAAGGGGATAGGGATGGCAGGGTGGATGAAGAGGAAGTGATGAGGGGCCCAAAGGAGAAAAGCGCCTGATGAAATGATTGCAAGATAGAGAAAATACAAGAAGAAGGAGATGGATGCTAGAAACATGAGTCTGTGGCACCAGCACACTCTGTAATCATCGTACCCCTCATTTCCCGCTATTCACCATCTATATTGTCTCCATCAGGAGCATCACACACACAAACACACACATGCACACAAACATTGAAGAAACACTCTCAAAGCAAGAATCTGGACCTGATTACCTATTGTGTAGAGTTTATTATTGCAATAAAAACAAAACACACACACGCAGTTCAAAGCTCAGCCCTAGCCTTCCCGAGCCACATTAGCCTGGAGAAGAGAGATGCCACCAAAAAAACCCAGCTGAAGAGTGGGAGGAAACAGGCGGCCTGCAGTTTCTATGGAGATTTCAAACTTGATTATTCAGCTACCGCGGCAGGCTCAGTCAGAGCCATCAAAGATCATCATTTATTATCTCTCTCATCAGCCTGGTGTGTGTGAGTCAATGAGTTTGTGATAGAGAAATACAGTGAATACAGTTCTGTTTACTTTGTATGAATTGTATTTACCATGTATGGTGACTTGTATAGCTTGTCTTCTTTGAGGAGAAAGACTGACAATAGTGAATGGAGGGGAGGGACAATGAATGGCAGACTGAGAATGAGAAAAGACAGAGAGAGAGGAGGAGGAGGAGGAAGGGATGGAGTGAATGAGCGAGCTTTAATAATGTCACTCAAACGGCAGGGATTCATTAGTCAGACAGCAATGCAACAACTCAGCCATGAGATGAAACATTACACACTGGACTTTTCCATTTCTCCCAAGCTCTCCTTCCTTTGTTCTCCTGCTAGTTTCCTTTCCTTGTCAGTGATCATGGCAAGGGTCAGAGCTTCAAAACTCAACCTCTGTTGTTCTGTCAAACATACACCGAAACCGGCGGCATAGTTTCATTTGAACATTGAAATGGCAGGTTGGCCAGGTCAAGAAATGTTATGGCTTTTGGAGTTTGTCTAACTGGGCTTTCTGGGATGGTCAATCAAATGGTTCAGGTCACATTTAGAAGGGAGAGGTTATTATGTGGGCATAGGAGAGCATAAGTCCAAGTGGACGTCCATGATATGCAGAGTCCCACAAGGATCAATTATTGCGCCGCTCTTGTTTAGCCTGTATATGCTCCCACTAAGTAAAATAATGAGAAAAAAAAACAAATTGTTTTATCACAGATATGCTGATGATACCCAGATTTGCCTAGCCTTATCGCCTAATGACTGCATCCCAATTGACTCCCTCTGCCAATGCACTGATGAAATTAACAGTTGGATGTGCCAGAACTTTCTTTAGTTAAACTAGGAAAAAACTGAAGTCATTGCATTTGGAAACAAAGATGAAGTTCTCAAGGTGAATGCATACAGTACCTTGACTCTAGGGGTCTAACAACTAAAAATCAAGTCAGGAATCTTGGTGTGATTCTGGAGACAGACCTTAGTTTCAGTAGTCATGTCAAAGCAGTAACTAAATCAGCATACTATCATCTAAAAAACATTTAAAGAATTAGAGGTTTTGTTTCCAGTCAAGACTTAGAGAAACTAGTTCATGCCTTTATCACCAGCAGGGTGGACTATTGTAATGGGCTCCTCACCGGCCTTCCCAAAAAGACCATTAGACAGCTGCAGCTCATCCAGAACGCTGCTGCCAGGATTCTGACCAGAAAATCTTTACTTAATATCTTAATATGATTTTTGGCATAAAAGAAAGATCTATAATTTTGACTCATACCATGTTTTTTGGGCTATTGCTAAAAATATTCCCCAGACTGGTTTTGTGGTCCTGGGTCACATATAAATAAACTTGCCTTGCCTTGCCTTGTCTGGGGGAGAGTGGGGTAAGATTAGGCACTATTATACACAGGGGTTGGATGTAAACACTCATTATTTTAATATAATTTGTGTAGGCTACAGTGAAAAAAAACCCACACATATTGCAATCATCTTTTTTCTTTTCATTGACTAAATTGCCTAGTTTGTAAATCTGTAAAGAGTGTGTTGTGATCAGCAGTGTTTAGTACAAGCCGTGGGTGAAATGGGTGACTTGTCAGACTTCCAAAAAGGACAAATCATATGACACTGTTTAGCAAAAGCATCTGTCAGCAACTTTAACAGCCCAGTTTGTACTATTATGACTGAATACGCAAAGCATGGCAAGGCAGACTTCATCTGCTGAGAAAAATCAACTTGAACTTCAACATCTGCCGTTACCAAACAATTCACCTGACTAACTGCCAAACAATTTGTGCTCTGCATTTAACTCCTCCAAGTGTACACACACAGCAGTGAGTAGTGAACACACACACAGCCTAAACAGTGGACAGCCATTTTTGCTGCGGGTTCAGTGCCTTGCTCAAGGGTCTCATCTCAGTTGTGGTATTGAGAGTGGAAGAGAGCACTGGTTATACACTTCCCCCACCGACAATTCCTGTGGGTATACAGAGACTCGAACCTGCAACCTTTGGGTTACAACTCTCTGACCATTAGGCCATGATTGCCCCCTATTATCAAACCAATGTGGCCAGTTTTGAAGGCTGGTATCTGTATTAAAGGCAATTGATGTTAATAATGAAACCTTAATAATGAAATATTTCCCAGGTGTTTGTCTTGTCCTGTAAAAACCCTGTAAGTCGTCTTCTATACAAAATAAAATTTAACAGATATAAAATTTCAAGGTAACTGTTACTCCAGCTTAGTGGGTAAGATGAGATGATCTAATAGTTGTGACAACTTGACTAAAATATTTGGCAGACAATATTTAATATTTGGCCTAAGCCCTTTCAGAGGGAATGGAAAGAGCCAATGTGTCAGTATAAAATCATTTGAATGGATTTCTAAAAGCAAAACTGGACTTTGGCCCTTCATAAAGATTCATTTAAAGTATGTTCAATTCAGATTAAAAGACAAAGGTGCAGGATTGGATCCAGAAAGCCACCAGTGTCGGCCCAGATCTGTCACCACATCTGGCCCACATGGATTTCACGCAGGCCAGATGTGGGCCGGATCTGGGCCAACACTATATGTTGCTGTCTGGGTGAGGGACATACCCTTGAAAAATAAACCTATGAACCAAACGCAAAAAGAAACACAGCAAGCCGAGTCTGTGCGTACATACATATGGTGACAACACAACGGTTCAGAGTGAATGGCATCTTAAGGACTTAATAGAAGAGCACAATTTCTCTGAAGATCACATCTGAAAGCTACCAAACATACAAAGCTCTCCTGCTGCTCCGACACTCTGGAAAGGCTTCACACACACACACACAAAAAAAAAAACTAGTGCAAATGGTTTATTGGCGATTGTTCGCTAAGACATATTGTTGTGAGCTACAAATGCTTGAAAGAAGCTGGAGAAAAAGGCATCTGTTAGCAGCAGATGAGTGAAAGATTGAGGTCATCCTCCTCCAGATCCTCATTAAGTATTGAGGCTCCAAATCGGAGTCTACAAACCCTGCCGTTCCTCACAGTTTAAATGTCTGATCGCTATCTCCAGCTGCAGGCTGAGGAGTCGAGCACAGGGACCTGTGTAGCTCAGAAGCCCAGTGTTCCTGTCAGACTGCAGCACAGACACCCCGCGAGTGACTGAACAATCACAGACAACTCCTGCGCAGCCTTACGCGCAATTTCATTTCATGTTATACATCAAAATTCACCCCTCAAGGCAGTTCATCCTGAGGGGATTCTGCAGAGGCACTCGGGCTTGTTGTATTTTTGACAAACAAATGAAATGTTCATCTGATGCGTCAGTACCGATCTCACCGTATGTTGACTACATTATCACAGTCTTCATCCCGAATATGTTGTGGCTTGAAACTTCTGTGGGGCTCGCCATTTTTTATGGCATAGGGCAGCTAATGTATTTCACAGATATTGAATGGCTCTGCTCTCTGCAGCTTCTTTATAGGTTAATTAAAATTTCATATTCACAGCTTTTTATTGCCATACTGTTGTGTAAAATGGCAGATATGAATTATTGCTAGTCCCCTCTATGCTGTTTATGAGAAGGCTGTTAGACTGTGTGCTAGTGGCTTGTCAGTCATGAACAAAACGTTCTCCTATAGACTCATATGTCCTTCTAATGTAATACACTATCTTTAAAGACTGACTAGCAAATCCAAGATTGAGAAAATAGCCGTGGATGGTGTGCTGTGAAGGAGCCTATAGATTGGAAAAGCTCACTTAAGAAGCTCACTGAAGAAACCTTAATGAATGAATGAATTAAATTAAATTAAAAATAAATTTGCAATAAATATACAATTCAAACTGTTTATAGCTTCATCAGTCACTAGTGTATTGTAGTGAGCACTTTTCTGACTGTACTGTAGCCTATGATACAATGCCTCATTCTCCTGCCACGTTCACCTTTTCTCTAGGCGAAAGCTTCAGGTCATAGTTCATTGCTGCGCACTGGAGCACAGGTATTACTAAAACACAAACTGCAGGGATGCCAAAGCGGACTGAATGCTCGACAGTTCGAAACAATACAAACACCTCCCCTACAGCATCTCATTTTTTCCGCCTGCTCAGGGTCATTATCGCTCATGTGCATACACTGCAAATACTGCACGTTTACTGTCAATATTTTGACTCCCACAGAAATGAAATCGTTTCTTGCTTTAATTACATTGGTTTGCAGCAGTAAATGAAACACACAGGCCAATCTCAGAGAAACGCAGCCACTCACCATGGAGATCTGTTTAAACACACACACACACCTCATTACAAAGCACGTGCCAAGAGAGCTGGTGCACGCAGGCAGGTGTGCTACGTTCCACTCTGCCTCCAAGGAACCAGCATATTTAATTAACCTCCCAGCTGGCCTTCTACCTCTCCCGAAACACACACAGCAGACATATGCTCCTTAATTACTATGCACACTTCCGTGACTGCTAAGAAAACAGTAGATTGTAAAGTAGATAGTGACAAATACGCAACATGCAGTTAAATATGCATGTGTTAATTAATATGCACGCCAGCTTCTGTGGTAAAAACCAAGGTGTGCGTAGTACACCTCCCATTCTATAATATAAAGTTTGCTTTGTAAATGCCACGGTGCTCACTTGCATACTAATAAGATAAATTAAACACAGAACCCCGGAACCCCAAATGTTTTTGTATTCTCCATCTGTATACCAGACCTTTTTCATCCACACAAGATGTTATTGGTGATCCCCATTTCTATTTGTGCTAAACTAGGTCTTCTGCAGTAGGCTGGCTTCGCCTGCACACAGGTTAGCCTAATTATAAAATATGGATGTTCACCTTATAGTTATGCTCTTCCTGTTTCGTATGGTAATGCATTTAAAGTGAATGAGAAGTGGGAAAAGTCATCAATAAGAAAACAGGGGAACGAGGCGAGCGCTTTTATGAGCCGAAATCAGCAGGAGTACAGTAGAGGCCATGTAAAGCAGGAATTAGCCTTTTAAAGCTTCTTCCTGAACCACCATGCACTTAAAGCAGTTATAAGCAAACAAACAGTGCTGTGTTTTCATGAACGCCTGCAGAGTCTGACCTCACATTTACTTTAACATCTGCAGCGCTTCCCTCCAAATGGCATTTATCTGTTATCCGTCAATCATTTTAGGACAGCTCTTACAGGTGAAACTTGTTATCATGGGGCATTTGTAATTAAAGATCAACTATCATTCTGTCCAGAAGATGGATATTAGCACTGAAAAGTAGCAAGGATGGTGATGAGTCATTTTCTGGATTCAGATTTGCAAATTGCTTCAAACTGATTCACAAATCTGTGAGAAAAGAACTACTGAGTCTGACAGTTACAGATTTTTATTATTACTGTTCAAACCCCAAAATCTAGTTGCATACCACAAACCTCATCACAAAACCATAAAGCAGGTCCCATTCAAAGGGACTAACATCAAGCATGAAAAGTTTGTAGGTGAATAAATTAGTGGCTGGTGGAATTAGTGTCATTCTCTTTCTCTTAATTTAGCCTTTGCATGCTCTGTAGAGATGTTGTCTTTTCAGTATCAATAACACTGAAACTGAAATTTAATGATTAATAATGTCAGGTGGTATATACCTTCAAGTATTTTCCTTACACCTTAAATACATGCAAGAGGCCACATTTTCTAAACCATTGTTTCTGTCACCGTTTCTGTTGTGTTTGTCTTGTCATCCTAGCCCTGTGACCTAGTTTCCCTTGTGTCTAATTAGACATGTTCACCTGCTTAGTTCAATTCTTCAATCTGGTTAGATCCCCTCTTATTTAAACCCTGTGTTTTTCCCCAGTGTTTGCCCAGTCTCATCAACTCGTGGATTACCTGTGTGTTGGATTAAAATACTCTCTTTCTAAAAATATATACCAGTTTTTTTATTCTTATGAAAGTCTGTGGCTTACTGGCTCTGATTACACATACTGACAAATCATGGGTCACAGGATGCTCCCGATCTAATTATTTAGGCTGAGCATCAACATTCACAAACCACTGTCCACTGTTATTTTTAACAGAAAAGAATGCAACGAGCTCGTAATCACGACTTCATAAATGGGAAATAGGAAGTTTCCACAGCAGAGAAGCGCTTCCTCAGCACAGTGGAGAGAATCATTATGTTAACTTTGTGGTTTATTATTTTGAGTCATATGGGATGCAGTAACACACGGCCCTCTCACAATATATTGCTTTACACATCTATCGCTCTTGTCGCTCAGAAATATTCATGCAATCATGCAGCACGTAAAGTAGTTCGTCAAACGAACCCTTAGAACTTTCTAAGAAACCATAATAAAATAATATTCCAAAAGTCTTCACTGTCACTTCTGATTTACTGCATCCTTACTGAATCTATATATATATATATATTTATATATAAATATATATATATATATATATATATATATATATATATATATATATATATATATATATATATAAACTTTTGAAAGATAGTGTATGTATTGTAGATTTTTCTAATAAAATAAATGACATAGATCCACACACACACACACACAAATAATAATGTCATTCTCCTTTTACCTCTCTGGATTTTTGTTGTTTAAAATGTTTTAGACTGGCAGGCTATAAATTGTGCTGTTGTCTATCAATGTGCCTATTGTTTTCTGCTGGCTGAAGAGAAGAAGATAGATATGTTTTGAAATAAGTCTATTTTTCCTATCATATTGGCAATTTGTTTTCAGTTAGTGCCCCCAAAGTATACAGTCTGCAGGAGGTTTGCTGCACAACAGAGTCTGAATATTCAGGGACAGAAAAAACAGACACAACAAAAGAAGCTTCCTTATTCTGTCTATTTTTCACAGTCTTCTTAAAGCAAGCTGCTCAGGGATTGACCCGGGCTATACATGGATTAATGCTAATTAACCAATACTGAGGGAGAAGTCAAAATAACTTGGACATTAAACACTGTACATTCAAAAACTTCTCAAGGGTCAAATTAATGAAAATGAGTAGCAAAAATGATGTTCTTTGCAATGTTTCATTTCTGCTTTTCTTCTCGGAAGAGAGCGAACCCAAAACATTTGGCACAGATTGTTTGTTCTGCTGCCAATAACGCTGATTTGAATTTTAGCATTAGACAGAGGACACAGGCAGAGAGAAAACAGGGCAGGGAACGAGAAAGAGAGGGACAGGGGAGCAGGGGCTGGTAAGTACAATCAGTCACAGATGAGAGACATTTGTCTCAGTCTGAGAAGCACTCATTCAATTATTTCCTAACTGTTTACTTGAGAGACTTGCAGGCAGGAGTATTCATTCATTTATTTTTACACCACACTATTACACCATACTATTATTTTTACACCACACTACGGTGGGGGAAGTCGTGGCCTAATGGTTAGAGAGTCGGACTCCCAATCGAAAGGTTGTGAGTTCGAGTCCCGGGCCGGCAGGAATTGTGGGTGGGGGGAGTGCATGTACAGTTCTCTCTCCACCCTCAATACCACGACTTAGGTGCCCTTGAGCAAGGCATCGAACCCCCAACTGCTCCCCGGGCGCCGCAGCATAAATGGCTGCCCACTGCTCCGGGTGTGTGCTCACAGTGTGTGTGTGTGTGTTCACTGCTCTGTGTGTGTGCATTTCGGATGGGTTAAATGCAGAGCACAAATTCTGAGTATGGGTCACCATACTTGGCTGAATGTCACTTCACTCACTTAAACAGCAATACACAAGCAAAGTAAGATTGAATTAAGGCTTCTCACTTCCAATGTACCAGCGGTCGAATTTAAGGTAGTGCTCATCTTCTCTCTCTCGACGCATGTCGGCACACGCTGTGATGGACAGCAGTAAATCATTAGTTGTGAGAATGTCATAAGTTGCTGACTCACATAAAGAGATTGTGCCCGATTACACAGCAGGACTACCTGCCACTCCACATCTAACTGAGCTGCTATTTGAGCTTTTCCAAGTAATTTGTTTTTCAGAGATTTTTTTTTTAAGTGTACAAAGCAAGACGCACAGCCTGAGAAGCAAGAAAGGAGTAGCTATTATAGCCCAAAATAAGATCTTGCTCACGTTGGCACCAGCTCAGACTCCCAGCAAAATTTCCTTTCTGTTTGTGACCTTGCATTAACTACATCTTTTCCATCACATAGTCTCCGCAGCTAAGAGGTCCCTCACCATATGTGATATGCGGCTAGTGAGCCGTGCGGCTCTGAGTATAATTACTCAGTCAAATGGCACAAGGCAACTAACCCAATTTGCCAGAAAATGGAGACTCTAAATGGAGGATCAAGATGGACGTCCAAATGGAGGGTAATAGAGCAGATGGGCTATGATGGGATTTGAAGTGTAGCACGGAAAACAACAACAACAGGAGGTAGAACAACAGGTTTGTTAAGCAAGTGTAACGGGAACAGACCAATGCAGAGTGGTTTTCTCTCAGTGACTATAAACTAATTCTATTATAGCAAACCCTACACATTTTTGTGCTGGAATTTGCTCAGCCAACACTCTCAAAAAATAAGGTACAAAAGCTGTCACTATACCTTTTCAAAAGGTACACCTTTGTAACCTTATTTCCCCCAAATAGTGCACATTAGTACATTACATTTACATTTTAGTTCCTTAAGTGTACATATTTAGCGCCTAAAAGGCCTGTTTTTAGTATTTTTTAAAAGGGTACCACCCCAGTGACAGCTTTTGTACCTTTTTTTTTGTGAGAGTGCTGATATTTTACACAACAGCTTGTCTATATAACAGCTTGTCACTGGAGCAGTAACATTAAAGGGACATTTGTGTACCTTTTTTTTTACTCCTACAAGGTTCACAGTAGTAACTTAAAGGTATACAGTTCACCCGAAAATTTAAATTACAAGTCAAGTCAAATCACATTTATACAATATATATCGTTTCAAAGCAGCTTCACAGCAATAAATAACAGTGAAAACAGGAACATGGAAAAACAAGAGCAAGTGTTAGCCTAATAGTGCAAAATTCAATTATGAAACTAATTTGATTTCAGCTGTAAAGCAGCTCCACAAAAGATAAGTGTCATTATTCAGCTCAATTTAGTTCAATTTTGATTCAGTTTAGTTCAATATCAGTATCAATGTTGCAAAGTTTATATGAAACAAACTCAATTCAACTATGAAGCAGCTGTACAGAAGACCATAGTGCCATTCTTCAGCTCAAGTCAATTCAGTGTCAGTTCAGTTCAATTCAATAACACGCAGCTCTACAGAAGGCAATGGTGTCATTATTCAAGTAGATCTTTCCAAAGAGGGACAGTCATGGAAATATCAGTTTTCAGGTGTTTCACATGCCTAGAAAATAACGCACATTCTGCTACTTTGAAGATTTCCTTTCATACCTGCAAAACTTTATTCGCCCATTCAGTGGCCAGATATATTTACAATTTAATATAGAAGAGAAAAAAGAATGAACAGACATTTTCATAAAATCGTCATTTCCTGACCTCTCTGCACTATTCTGTTCTGTCTCAGTCCCAAAGTGCAAGAAGAGATTGAACAGCAGATTTCAATCATACTGTGTGTGTGTGTGTGTGTGTGTGTGTGTGTGTGTGTGTAGGCAGTGAATGAGATGGGTAAGGAGATAGTGGAAGTGCAGAACAGGGTCCTTGGGGTAATGTGCTGTGCTGGCATACCAGACATTTGATAATAAATGAAGAAATTAATGAAATAAGATTTGAATAATAAATGTCTGAGATGACAGACGGGTGATATGGATGAATTCAACCACAGTGACACAACATTTAATGTAATGAAAATTTTCAAGAACTGTTTTATGTATTTATCAATCCAGTGATTATTCACAGCAGATTTCCACACTGATAGTCACAGCATCAATGACCTTAATTTGACAAAGACCATTTTGAGGAATGAGGGTTTTCAGAATGAGTTGTTAAAGATTTCCAGTTTCAACAAAAGTACCATGTGCATCATGAAAAGTCTCCTGAAGCCATACAATAGCAGTGAGTGGGAAACAGACCAAATGTAATGCCAAAGTTATATTTCCTAACAATTTTCCCCATAGATACATTAAACTGTTAACTGAAAACCTGCTGTGACCAGATCAAGTAAATGAATGCATTTACATGCACAACAATACAAATCAATAAACCAGCAATGAGAGAAATGGTTTTCATCTTTATATCATACATCATCTACAATAGTCTAATTTCATTAATAAAGTAACAATAAAACAGTATCTTCCTTGTGCTAGAAGTACAATCCACTGGTAGCCATGATTGTCCAATTCTTTGTGAAGTTTTCTTGTTACACAGTCATACATGAGCACATTGAAGAAGTTGGATGAACCCCAGTAAAGGTGTTTACATGCAGAGGGCAAAAATCTATGTGTGCTGATCAATTCAAGCTGTTTATGACCTTAACCTGATTAAAAAAGCTGGTAAGTTTTAACTTGACCTTGCGCATTATCGGATTATTAAGCATAAACACCGTAAGCCTGTGCATGTAAAAACACTCAGTGAGAGAATCAAATCTATCCGATTTGTGAATAAATCACTGAGCAGTTTTGAATCAAGTTCAAGTTCAAATAAATTACCTCAACGGATCCATTATTCCCTTTTTTTTTTTTGCTTACTTTTGTTTTCATTGATTAGTGACTTAAATTATCCAAAAGTTCCTCCAAAAATAATTTACTCACGATTATGTCTTTCCTAATCCATAAAACTTTCGTTCATCTTTGAAACACAAATGATGTGCACCTAATGAAGTTTTTTTTTAATTGATATTTTATTTGCTATGCAATTTTGTTTTATTTTATTTTAAGCCTCCAGTGCCAATTTATTGTGACTGTATGGAAAAGAGCAACCACACGTTCTTAAAAATTTCTTATCTGTGTTCCACAGAAGAAGAAAAAAAGAAAAAGAGTACGATTTTGGGTTTAGAATGACAAAGAGGTGAGTAAATGATGATAGAATAGTTTGTTCCCTAAATACAGTCACAAGAGCCAACACCTATGCACAGAAAATCTATTTTTTTCACTTAATAATCAGAATGAATATATCATCTCAACACAAGAGATAGTTTCAATAATAAGTAATTTCCTTACATTTCCTTAGTAACAGTTCGATCTACTTAAGCATCAATACTTTCTACACCATAGTTCTGAACTTACAATTGACAGACATCACAAGAATAAATATGCAACATGACAAGGGAATAGAAAACGCGCCACAAAATCATCCAAAAACATAAAAATCCAACAGTCACTGAATCTTGAATGAGCCTAACCTTACAGTCTGCATTATGCATTTACCTCATCTTCACCAGACATGTGATGAGAATCCAGCAAAGCTTTGATGAGATAAAAAACTACTGTATCTCCACAGGGACAGGAAGCTTTTTCTTCTCACTTTTTCTTCTAAAGCAAAAAAAAGGGGGGGGGGGTGTTTGTACCCTTTGGCAAACATTTTAGTATAAACTGTCCAGAGAATCCAATGTTAAAGAATGGTGTTGGGAAAATGCCGGTCCTTGTATATCTGAAAGACCTTAGTTAATAGTGTATGAACGATAATGTGAATGAGTGTTTGTCTGTGTTGTTGGGATGTGTTTTAAAGCATGCCTGCGTGCCTCTGCATGCATCTTGGCTCTCTGCACCCCCTCCGTTCAATATGTGATGGACCTCATTGTAAAGGCAAGCTGACAGCCATGTTTAATTTCCCTGCAATAACAGAAAATTGAACACTCCAGGAGGACTGCAGAGTGAAAGAACACTTTTCATCATGTGCACTATAATGTAATAATACCAGAGCACGTCCCGCGCATATAAAGACCATACACCTGTGTTCCCATCTCGTGATGTGACAAACATGCTCTGAAGCTCGTTAGCAAAAGAAATCGAGACAGGAGAAGACAAAAACAGCATTAGTCACCTGAGCTGGGGAAAACAAGGACATAAGGGCAGTGTAATCACTGAAATGTGTCAGAGGTGACCTTTCCCTACCTAAAAGAGCAGCAAAAAATGCTGAGAGCGTTTATTTTGTGGAACAAAGATAAAACCATTAGGCCATGGAGATGAGACCCGGCTATTTGTTCCACATCCATATATCCTTGGGTGCTCCCATACACTCTGAGCACCGTGGCACAGACAAAGACACATAATCCTGCTGTTAATTTCGAAATTTGGGAGCTGAGAGGGGAGCCCAACACTGAAATAATAATAGAGCTATTTCACAGAGGCTGTTTAATAAGATAGGGCAAAGCTGACTCAGACCTCCTGTTTCAGTTCAGGAATGGACTATGAGTAATGGGTGGGATACATGCTGAGATCTGTAAAAATAGTCAAAGCGTAAAAGTCATCCCGGCCAGGGCGAGCTGCATCTTTTAGGTCTGTTGCAGTGGTACTCAACCTTGGCTAATTCAGGAGCCAAGCTGACTAATTTCTTTTGTTTGTGAGAGGCACGTGTTTAAAACGCTATCTGAACATGCAGTGAATTTTCCCTCTCTGTTCTTAATATTCTGTAATATCTCTGGTTACGTTTTTTTTTTTTTTTTTTTTGAATTGTGACAATATTCAGAACAAACTAACAAGCAAATGAGTTAGCCCTAGCTACTGATGGGTATCTCTGAATATATACACACTCTAGAAAAATGCTGGGTTATTTTTTTTTCCTCCTAAATGCTGGGTTTAGTGTATTGGGTCACATGTTATATTTATTCTCTGAACTGTGCATTGTTTATTTAAGGGCAGGTTATACGTGAAATGTGGCCCAGTGGTCTGAGGTTACACTTACACTTGAAAGGTCTTTTAAAAGTTTACTTTTTATTTCTAAACTTTTGTTAAATGAGTTTAAATGTACGTAATATACAAAATAAGCTTTTTTAATAAAAAAGCCATTGTGCTGGGTTAAATATAACAATCCAGCTTGCTGGATAAGGTTAGCCCAACTTGTATTTTTAACCCATTTTATTTTATCTCATTTGTGTGTGTGTGTGTGTGTGTGTGTGTGTGTGTGTGTGTGTGTGCGTGTGTGTGTGCGTGTGTGTGTGTGTGTGTGTGTGTGCGTGTGTGTGTGCGTGCGTGTGTGTGTGTGTGTGTGTGTGTGTGTGTGTGTGTGTGTGTGTGTGTGTGTGTGTAGTGTGCAAGATGCACCATGTCACTACATGGTCTCTCAATGTTTTTTCAAGTAAAAAGTTAAAGTGCTCATATTAAGCTATTTGTAAGGTTTAGAATTTTGTTTTGGGAGTCACCCCACAAAAGGTTTACATGCGTGCAAGCTCAAAAAACTTTCATTTTCTTTTAATATGCATTTAATTATACATTATTTCTCAGCAACTCTCAAACAGTTAATTCGAAGATTCATCTTTCCAAACCCCTCCTTTCCATGAGGCTACTCTGCTCTGATTGGTCCGATGACCCAGTCTGTTGTGATTGGATTACTGTGTACAGTACAGCACAAATGCATGTTGGAAACCCATCACCAGTACTGGAATATAGCTTATCAATAATATATCCTATTAAAATAATGATAATGTTCCACTCTATTCTAAAAAGAAAGAATATATACACTTATATTAACGAATCGGACTCACAGCTTGGTCATAAATTCCCAAACAATAATATAGGGTCTAGGATCGGACGTCAGTAACGCAATGCATGTTGGGATTTTAGATGAGATGAATAAAGTTGCAACAGCAGATTATGCTTCACAGATGTATGACACAGGCTGAAACTATTTTATATGTATATATAAATATTCACACATAGGCCTATATATATATATATATATATATATATATATATATATATATATGTGGAACTATGATGTCAATTTGTTAGCGAAAATCCAGAAGCAAGTTAGCATTTTAGCACTAAAATCCCTTAAATAAGCTCAAGATATTTTCACATTTTATTCTATGACATAAAACACACCAGTTGCACCCCACTCATGATTTTTAAAAGCTGTTACGTTTCTTAAAAAAGACGGTTGCTAATAAGTTGCTAAATGGGACTACAGGCGCTGTCGGAGACATTAAACATCTTCACGCCGAAGAGGAACTTATACTAACCTGCTTTTACAGCCTCATGCTTTTGCAGTTTTTGGAACAGGTTCTAACACTTCTAATGTTGACTATATAAAGTCTATAAAAGACTATATATAAATATTCCTCTCTCCCTGACAGCACTTACCTACAGTTGATAGACTTTGTCCCTCATGCTAGCCCTGACAACTCCGTTAAGTAGACCAGCATTTAGGCTGCAACGCTCTACATGCCCAGACTTAATGGCATATATAATGATTCTCACCCCTCTCCATGCTCTTTTTATCATCTGTGAAAAAGGCTGGAAATTGACAGAGCCATAGCTAGGTTTCAAAGAAGTTTACGCTTCAGTAAAGATAAGCACGCTTATCAGGGGTATACATACGCGCCATAAAATCATTCAAATTTGCATTATGATAATAATCTGAAGGCACAATTGCAAACATATGTATTTTTAAATGTTCGTTTTATTTTAAAGCAAAATAAAAATTATTTAGGACACAAAGGAATCTAATAGAGCACGTATAAACATGTTATATTATATATATATATTATATTATATATTATATATATAATGTAATGTGGATTCAAATTCATCCACAGAGTAAACAATTATCATGGAATATGATTTTTAAAATAAGTTTCAAATTTGTTGGAAGCATGGTGGTGGTGACGTTAAAGGCAAGTGACCATGTCCTGTAGTTCGTATCTATGTATATGTGACCCTAGACCACAAAAGCAGTCTTAAGTTGCTGGGGTATATTTTTAGCACTAGCCAAAAAAAAACATTGTATGGGTAAAAAATATCGATTTTTCTTTTATGCCAACAATCAATAAGATCAATAAGATATTTTGTAAGTTTCCTATCGTAAATATATCAAAACTTAATTTTTGATTAGTAATATGCGTTGATAAGAACTTAATTTGGACAATTTTAAGGCGACCCTCAGATTAATAAACCATACGTTAGGTACAATCACTTAAAAGCTCATTCAGCTTTCAAATGACATACAAATCTCAATGATGAAAAATTTACACTTACGTCTGGTTTGGTGGTCCAGGGTCATAATAATTATAGTGAAGAACAGCAGACCGATCTCCAGTCAGAGGCTGTGCCTGATTCAAAAATAAAGAAAGTTTGTGTGCATTATGTAATTCTATTCTAACACAGGCCTGTCTAACAGGAAAAGACTTGTTGATCATCATTGCACCAAGCGATTGTCTTGCCTGAACCAAACAGAACATCACAAGACATCACAGAACATCACAGTGAATTGATATGGCAACAGGACACAACTTTCCAGTCTCTTGAGCAGGCAGCACAGTCAACCCCAGAGAAAAATCTTCTCAAGCTATGACCCTTTCATAAGATGCAAGACTTTTCTTGTTTTCTATCATATATTAACTGTTGGTGTAATGTTCATTTCATAGCATGGATGGTGTGGAAAACTTTGTAATTCCTGTGTTTAATGTTTCAACACTTCTCCATGACATAACTAAACAGGGGGGGGGGGGGGGGTCGTGGCCTAGTGGTTAGAGAGCTTGACTCCTAACCCTAGGGTTGTGGGTTCGAATCTCGGGCCGGCAATACCATGACTGAGGTGCCCTTGAGCAAGTGCCCAACTGCTCCCCGGGCGCCGCAGCATAAATGATAAAACTGCTCTGTGTTTGTGTGTGTGTGTGTACGTACACACACGCACTTTTTTAAATGAAAGCACGAATTCTGAGTATGGGTCACTATACTTGGCTGTATGTTCTGTCACTTCTCTTCAGTGCACAGGACAAAACAACAAAGCAGAATATCATGACTGGACTGTCACACCCATACCATTATAAAGAGAACACCATTTTAATAAAACGCTGTGAATTTTTAGAGTTTAGCTGCCATGTTTCTGCACATTGTTTCGTGAAGAACACGTCAACAAGAGCCACGCAGATATGATCATGTGAATTTAGGCTCTTTTTGCAGATAGCAAGCATATTAGTCCTAATATTAACGTTATGTTGTATAAATATCCATATTCTACATTTAATTATTAGTTTAATCCCATTGATTAAAAACTTGCTATCAAATGCGTCATTCTACTGGTCATCTTCAGCGCACGCAGCTCAAAACAGAAATGCAGAAAATGAATAACTACTGTCATATAGGCTAACTTTATAATGAGATAACTATTGTAAAAATTGTGAACTGTTAGGGTTTCTCTGACGTGTAGTGTTAACTATCTTTTAATCAAAACATAAAAACATTATTTTCCCCCGTTTGTATCTGCGAGGCATCTGTTACACATTATTCTATCAATCTTGCAGGGATTATCGATCAATTTGTCCAGATTAATTTTGATCGTTCACTTTTATTTTATATCCGTGAGTGCAGTGCACCTGCAAAGCGTTAGCACTCGTTAGCTTGTCATTAGCGTTTTCATTCGAACCTATCGCTGTTTTCTTTTCTCCTCTCCTCTCTCTCGCTCCAGTTTTTCACAAGTTCATCAAACAACCGCAGTAAGAATATTTCATCAAGCACGGTGAGTAATGGCTTCTCCTGCTATTCTTATTTGCACCTCTTGCCACATGTACAGTTTATCTATCTCTGTCGCAGATGAGGGATTCACATGTGAAAAATGCAGGGAAATAGTTAGGCTGACAGAGAAGATTTCAGAATTAGAGACACGCATCCAAACTTTAATTGAGGACAGTAAGAATGTTAGGGCTCTAGATACGGCTTTGGATGCATCTAGCTCAGGGATTCCTGTACATTGTTCGGTTCCGGCAACAGAGCCCCTGCAGCAGGGCAACTGGGTGACGGTGAGGCAGCATAGTCGTGAGTCAAAACACCGCTCTTCTGTTCCGATCAAAACATTAAACAGGTTCTCCCCACTCAGTGATGCACCCACTGAGAAACCTGATGAAAGTGCTCTAGTTATTGGTGATTCTATTGTACGGAACGTGAATATAGAGACACCAGCCACCATAGTCAAATGTTTACCGGGAGCCAGAGCGCCTGACATCTTGGCAAATTTAAAAGTGCTGGCTAATGCTAAACGTAAATACAGTAAGATTGTTATTCATGCCGGCGCTAATGATGTTCGACTTCGCCAGTCGGAGATCACTAAAAATAACATTAAAGAGGTGTGTGAACTTGCAAGCACGATGTCAGACACTGTAATATGCTCTGGTCCCCTCCCTGCTTACCGTGGTGATGAGATGCATAGCAGATTGTCATCACTCAATGGCTGGATGTCTAAGTGGTGCCCACAGAATAACATAGGTTTTATAGACAATTGGACGAGCTTTTGGGGCAGACCTGACCTGTTGAAAAGAGATGGTCTTCATCCCTCCTGGGGTGGCGCCACTCTTCTCTCTAGAAATATGGCAAATAGTCTTAGTGTTTATACTTGACTAACTGGGGCCCAGGTCAGGAAGCAGACAGACTGGCTAAACCGACCGTCTGCTAGCTGCCTCCAGTCACAGAGGTCAGTTAATTCTCAGCACATAGAGACTCTTTCACCTAGATATCACACTATAGAGACTGTGTCTGTTCCCTGAACTAGAAAATACAAAGAAAAAACGTCCAAACCAAGTTAAGATTAACAATTTAATTGAGGTTCAACAAATAAAAAACAAATGCAATATGGAAAAACAAATGATAAAGCTTGGCTTATTGAATATCAGATCCCTTTCTACGAAAACACTTTTTGTAAATAATATGATCACTGATCATAATATGGATGTGGTCTGTTTGACAGAAACCTGGCTAAAACCTGATGATTACATTATTTTAAATGAGTCCACCCCCCAAGATTACTGTTATAAACATGAACCGTGTCTAAAAGGCAAAGGGGGAGGTGTTGCTTCAATTTATAACAACGTTTTCAGGATTTCTCAGAGGGCAGGCTTCAAGTATAACTCGTTTGAAGTAATGGTGCTTCATATAACATTATCCAGAGACAGTGGCGGCTCCAGACAATTTTGATTGGGGGGGCAATGGGGGGTCCTGGTCATTTCAAGGGGGGTCTCATGAAAACCAACAAAAAATACAGTGGACACGGCTAATAACTGCATATTACTGCTACTAAACAACAAAAACAACACAGCATATCAACTACTTTGTTTTTAATTAATTAATCAATTGAAGTTTGCAAACAATATGCTCAAACTTAAAAGGGTTGGCATGTTAAATGGTTCGCGTCACCAATACGCATTAATCCACAAATGATTTAAGCGGTTAACTTTTTTAACGTGGCTGACACTCCCTCTGAACAGGGCCGTGGAGAGACCTTTGGAGGGGCAGGTGCTCAAAGTATAAAAGGGGCACATGGAACAAGGCTTTAAATGGTGCTGTTCAAAATATCAATACAGCAATATATTGTGATGCATTCCTTGCTGATTCACGTATAGATATGGATGGTTATGTATTGATAGAGCAGCAAATGATTTAATGCAGTTTTGAAAAAGAAACAATAGAGAAGACCGTTTTAAATTTAAAATAATAATAGCTCTGTGATTAGAAACTCAAATGTCTTAAATTGTCCCAACCTGATGGCTTTTTCGTTTTTCCGTCGCCTCTGGCTTGCTTAGTTGGGGTCACTTCATCTACAGCGATATTGTTGACTTGATTGCAAATAAATGCACAGACACTATTTAACTGAACAGAGATGACATCACTGAATTCAGTGATGAACTGCCTTTAACTATCATTTTGCATTATTGACACTGTTTTCCTAATGAATGTTGTTCAGTTGCTTTGACGCAATGTATTTTGTTTAAAGCGCTATATAAATAAAGGTGACTTGACTTGACTTGACACATTTTCCCTGTGTGTTAACATCAGTAATTATGGCTGTCGAATGTCTGACTTGACTCAATATATTTTGCCCCACCACCAAACATATTATTCGACTATCAGTCGAATATCAGCAAGATTCGATAGTTTCCAAACACTTTCCAAGTTTTTCTTTTCTTTTTTCATGACTTTTTTTCCCCATGTTATGAATGAATGTTAAAAGTCATAGTTCTTAGACTGGTGGTGTCTTAAATGTATTTTTTTTTTTACTATTTATATGTATTTTCCAATTTGCTATCTGGTTCATGCTTTCAAAATCCGTTGGAAAGTGAGGACTTTCTAAAGAATATGTATGCTAGTGACACTATTTAAAAATTTTGCTCAGCCTCAAGATATGTGAATAATGCAGAATTAATAATAAGTATTATTCTGTTAAAAAGGGGGGGGGGCAACTCCACAAAGCTTAGGTGGGATACAATTCATTGTTCACTTAATTTCGATTTCTTTCCAGAATGTACTCATTTAGAAGGTAATGTAGTGTTATTCATGGTAGTGGTGTTAAAATGTTCCTCTTTTTATTGGTTGATGTTTCTAATCGTTCTGTTTTTATGTTTTTGCTTTATTTATTGTCAAAAGGGATCTTCTGTTTTAACACTAGGGAGAGTACTGAATTATCTAATACTATAAAACATGGCAGAGATTATTGGTGTTAAGTTTATTTCTTGGAAACTGCAGGGTGCTGCATAATCTCACTAAAATCAAACAAGTGATGACTAGGCTAAAGCAGCTACAGTATTCAATTGCTTTTCTCCAAGAAACACATTTAATGCCTAAAGGTATCAATACATAATAGATGGCCCTGTCAGGTGTTTTCAGCTTCATTTAGTTCTCAAGCAAGAGATCCACAAATCTATCGCATTTGAAATAGCTAAGACTATACAGGACATGTCAGGTAGATATTTATTAAGGGGATTAACTATCTAAATCATTGATTCTCGTTAATATGTACAGTCGTAATGATGCCACCCCAAAATTGTATAGCAATCTCTTTCTAATTTAATCTAGTCTTTCTGGGTTTTATGTAATAGGTGGGGATTTCAACTGTATATTAGATCCAACTAAAGATCATGCTTCTGGCCTAGACCTGTCACAGATCAGGAAGACTTCATTATTTCATTATTTTATGAAGGATATAAATCTATTAGAAATATGGAGATATTTACATCCTAAGGATATTCAATACTCACGCTTTTCTAGTCCACACCACTCTAACTCCGTAATAGACTATTTCCTTATTTCAGCAACATTACTCTATATTACTGATTGATTTTATGAGGCAATAGTAATTTCAGATCATGCCCTATATTATTCACTTATACCAACGTGGTCTCATGATAATTTTATTTAATTTACGTAAAATGTTGTTCTATAAAACGTACATTTACTTATGTTTTTCATGTACAATACTTTTGTATTTTCAGCATTTAAACGTAAAAATGAATCCTAATGACACCTAATTTTTTTTCCTTATGAATACTGCAATCACTGTATTAATTTTATTATTAGTTGTTTTTAGTTGTCATACCAATTACCTTCAACTGCATTATTAAATTGTCTACTGAATATTAAAAGATAACATTTCATTTTGTTGTGTGATTTCTGCTGCCAGCTCGATTCCAAGAACAGGCCTACATATGTATTTTATAGTTCTGACAACAGAACTATAAAATACACCAAAAGCGTAAAATAATTACTAAATGTAACAATTTTATTTGTGCGCTGTAATCCAAATCTTCAGAATCCATGTGACTGCGAGGATCAGACCCAAATCCAAGCCTTTATTTGCCGATCTTCATCTCCATCCCCAGCAGCGAATCCAGCCACCGTAAAGAGCAAAGCACTAGTGATGAGTCGTTCTTGAACGATTCGTTCATTTTGAACTAATCTTTAATGTGACTCAGAACGAACAAGTCATCTCGCGGAGTGATTCGTTCAGTCGCGCATGTGCAAAATTCTATAGGTTCTGATTCTGATTCTTATTGATTAGTTCATCTCGCGAGTCTTCTGGTTTTTCGAGTCATTCGTTCATCACGTGACAGACCCATAAGAGTAACCTATGCAGTCTTGCACGGGAAAGAGAATTGATTAGTTCATCTCTCGAGTCTTTGGGTTTTATGAGTCGTTCATTATCACATGACAGACCCATAAGCTTTAACTTATGCAGTCTGAGTCGGAAAGAGACTTATAATAATAAAAATAATAATAATAATAACCAACTCTTTATTACCTTTGTTACAACGGTGTATGGAAAATAGCCATCATAATAGAAATCCACACATTTAAAAACTGTAAGAAGTAAAAAAGCTACAATTTGAGACCAGAAACGCAGTAACTGTAAGAGTAATAATAACTATAATAATGATAATAATTATAGCCTCGCCCACTATTGGCTTCAAAAACGCTCTTTGGTAACCAATGGGTGACGTCGTGGACACTACATCCATGTTTTTATACAGTCTATGCTCAAACCCTGAGGACTTGATAGATGAACTAATCATTTCTTTCCGGCTCAGACTGCATAAGTTTAAAGCTTATGGGGCTGTCCCATGATGAAAGAACAACTTGAACCCGAAGACTTGTCAGATAAGAGGCGAGGTGAGCTAATCATTCACTGAAGACCCAGGTAAACAATGAATTAATCTTTTCTGTTTCTGTTAGTGTGATCAACGTTTGCATTAAAGGTAATTAATAGCAGTAGTTGATTCGGTTAAACACTTTTAAATGCTTTTTTGAGAATTTATATACCTCTCAATATTTAAAAAATAGTGCACAAACAAACTTACTGTATAGTAAATAAATACCTACTATTTCTGAAGAAGCAAAAAGATCACTGGATATAGATACAACAGAAGAAGAAATTATAGAGGCTATTGATAGTTTTAACAGCTGGTCAAACACCTGGGCCTAATGACCTTCACATCGATTTTTACAAAAAATGTAGATGTTTAAAGAATCTTTTGAAAATGGTGCAATGCCAGACTCTTTAAGAAATGCTGTCATTATGTTACTTCCTAAGCCCAATAAAATAAACACCAAATGTGAATCATTTTTGCCAATTTCATTACTTACAGATTTTAATATACTGAGTAAAAATTAACCACGGAGGTTGGAGGTGTTTTTTCCTGAGTGAATATAACCAAAATGGTTTTATTAAGAGCAGGCAAGTTATTCATAATGTTAGAACTATGCTAAACTTTTCTTTCTTTTTCTGTCTTTTTCTTTTTGGGGGGGGGGGGGGGGGGTACTTCTGATATGGCCATTCTGTCCCTGTATGCTGAAAAAGTATTTGACAGGTTGGAATGGCATTATTCATTTAAGGTCCTTTTTGTGTGTGTGTGTGTAAATGGATAGAGGTACTGTACACGCACCCTATGGCTGAAGTACTTACTAATAGTACAGTTTCCAATGCTTTTAATATTCAAAGAGGCACTTGCCAAGTGCCTTATCACTTCTGCTTTTTGTTTTAGCAACCAAGCCATTTGTAATAGCTTTAACGTCCCATTGTAACATTCAAGGCATTAGATTAGATTAAATACTTAATATTTCTTTGTATGCAGAAGACATCGTTTTATACATGGTCAATTTGTCTCATTCTATTCCTTCTCTAATACAACTTATTTCAACTTTTGGTTACTTCTTAATCATTCTAAATCATGTATTCTTTTATTAAATCTCCCAATTCACTGATTCAAAGTCAACCCATATCGCTAATTAGACGTATTAATGCAATAAAAATGAGTCTTTTGTCTAAAATATTATACCTTTTTCAAAACATACCTCTGTTTGTTCAACCCTCCTTTTTTAGATTGTTTAAGAAACTATTCGCTGATTTCATCTGAAATAATAAACAAGCTCGCATTTGATTTTCATTATTGTATTTACCTTACAATAATAATATGTTTTGTTATATTAAGTTTTATTTATAAAAATTGCCTTTCCCAAGCTCAAAGTCACTGTACAAGGAGAAAATACATAAACACATGCATACATATAAATATACAGTGTAGGGCTGGGATAAACGATTATTTTTTAAACGATTAATCTAGCGATTATTTTTTCGATGCATCGATTAATCTAACGATTAATTTTTCAGACCGATTTGCTTTTGATTATCTCCTCATTAATTGACTACTAACAATTTATACATGTTGATTTACATATCTGAATGAAAAAAACATCAATTCCTTAACATTGCAATATATGTTTATTGCTCTTAAAATTACAAAATAAAAGACTGACTAAGAATGCATTACTTTGCACTTGTATAGAGATAGCATTCAATAAAACCTTGAAACCTTGAAAACACATAGCTTACTGAAACAAGCTTACTGAACACATAGGGCCTAGCTTACTGAAAAAATAAGTTCTTTCAGATGTAGTTGTTGTTATTCTTTCAAATAACAACAACTTGATGTCTAGTATTCAATAAAAAAGGTCACCCAAAATACTTGTTTAGAGCAATTGAAAGAATACAGTATGTAAATGTAAACTTGAGGGCTTTAAGCTAATACAGAGAGTGCTTTTACAAAAAAATAATAATAATTAACAGTGGGAGCCAGCAGCCTGCCATGGAGAAAAAAAATCTCCGAATGCTCCACGTGAAACTTTGGCGTTCCGCCCTTTTTCTATCGTGTCTAATGATTTTGGTTAATATGCACAAGGGAGGGAGAGAGCAAGAAGCGCTCGTGTTGTTTGAAGACTGTGAGTGCGAGCGCAGCCGGGCTCTCTCTCGTACGCGCCCTGTCACTGTCACTCACCGATCAAATAAGGCTTTGACAGCCGCCAAAAAAAAAGATCAATGCAGAAAAACCCCTGGATTGGTTATATAACGTTGGACAGAATGTTGATCCGGCCATCACGTATATTCAGCGCACATAAAGTAAACGTTTTGCAAACGTTTTTTAGAGAAATAAAAACAGGTCGACGAATCGATGCGCATATTTTGCGTCGACGTATTTTTTGCGTCGACGTCATCGATGACCTCGACGCGTTGTCCCAGCCCTAATACAGTAACTTCACAGCAAAAGCAGAACACACAACAAAGATGCAGCATTAGTCAGAAGAAGGCTGGAAATACTGTAAGAAAAGATTTTTAGTTGAGATTTGAATGATGATATAGTGGAGGTGTCATGAAGAGTTAGTGGAAGAGAATTACAGAGTTTCGGAGCTACAGCACTGAAAGATCTACCACCCACTGATGTGAGACAGATGACCAAAGAGAGAAAGAAGGTGAATGATAGCACAGCAGTTCACATAAATAATAGGGAGCAAGTCCATGAAGACATTTAAAAGTTAACAAGATAATGTTATACTGAATGTAAACAGAAACAGGCAAACTATGTAGATTATAAGGCAAAGGGTTAATGTGTTCAGAATTTTTGACTCGATTTCTAATGGTATGAGATGGTGCAAATATAGCCCTGTCAATGGATATACTCAGTTCAGAGATGTGGATCAGATACAATAAGCTCAGTTTTATCATTGTTTAATTTTAGGAAGATGCTATGTAACCAGATTTTAGCATCAGCAATACAGGCATTCAGTGAGTTAAGTGGAAGAGCAGAGACGGAGCGACATGATATGTAAATTTGCAGGTCATCGGCATAACAATGATAGCTGAAACTTTAGATCTACAGATCATATGACAGAGGGGAAGCAGATCAATGTTAAACAGAAGAGGCGCAAGAACAGAGCATTGAGGAACACCATGAGAGAGAGAGAAGATGACAACACTTTGAAGGTTTGAACGCTAATAATAAACTGTCTATCCAAGAGATATGATATAAACCAAGGCATAGCACTACCCGTGATGCCAATAGCTGATAGCCAAAAAATAAGTGTATATATATATATATGTAACCAATAGAGGTGGTCCACAATTTCCTTATTTACAGTGGAACTATTGGGCATTGGCTGGACATTGAATCTCTTTTTATAAAATCAAAATTACCCCTTATTCTTTATACTTGACAGATATTAAAATTCTCAGAAAAGGCTAAGATGTTTAATCTTTTAACCCTATTCTCATTTATACAATTAAAGTATGGTGCGATATGCATAAGTATTTAGGTCAGTCTAAAACTTCATCATGATTTACTCTAATATGGGTATGCATGGCTAGTACCCCTAACTTTTCTTATTGTGTAGTGATTGTTTTGAACTGTACTGTGCCCACTTTTTTTTTCCTTTCCTTGTGTCAGTTGCTGTTTTTTCTTTTATTATGTAAATAAGAGATCTAACTAAATTTTGCTGTATTATACTGGCATAAATTGTCTAAACTGGCTAAATATGTTTAAAAATTGGCAAATGTTTCCATTAACAAAGTATGATGCATTATACTTAATATCTAATTTCTACATGGGTTACAATTTAGTGTCTTTCTTCCCAGGGGAGTTCTTCCTACCCATAAACATTTTGTCCCAGGCCCAAACATGAATTTGAACAAATTTTAGCCTGTAAAAGGAACAGAGATTTCCCATTCCATAAAAGAAATTGCTTACAGCACCTTTAATCTATAGTCCTGCTCAGTGAAGTAGACAAGAGCTGGGCAGCTTTCCATCTTAAGACAAACAGATCCCAAACAGAAGTCCATTGACTAATGTGCCTACTTAGGAGCACTACAGACGTTCCCAGATGAGTGTGATATTGCCTTTCTGAATGAGTGATAGCATCTGAGACTATATGAAGCCTGGTGCATGTCTTCCTTTTTTTTTGGCTGCACAGTCGGCAGCTACATCTGCACATGGCAGTTTTATCTCTGCTGCATCCTTCATAGAGCTTGTCTGAAAAAAAAGACTTGTGTGTCTGGTGATAATACAACCCGAATTCCGGAAAAGTTGGGACGTTTTTAAATTTTAATAAAATGAAAACTAAAGGAATTTCAAATCACATGAGCCAATATTTTATTCACAATAGAACATAGATAACGTAGCAAATGTTTAAACTGAGAACTTTTACACTTTTATCCACTTAATTAGCTCATTTAAAATTTAATGCCTGCTACAGGTCTCAAAAAAGTTGGCACGGGGGCAACAAATGGCTAAAAAAGCAAGCAGTTTTGAAAAGATTCAGCTGGGAGAACATCTAGTGATTAATTAAGTTAATTGATATCAGGTCTGTAACATGATTAGCTAAATTAAATGATTAGATAAAAGCTTTGTCTTAGAGAAGCAGAGTCTCTCAGAAGTAAAGATGGGCAGAGGCTCTCCAATCTGTGAAAGACTGCGTAAAAAAATTGTGGAAAACTTTAAAAACAATGTTCCTCAACGTCAAATTGCAAAGGCTTTGCAAATCTCATCATCTACAGTGCATAACATCATCAAAAGATTCAGAGAAACTGGAGAAATCTCTGTGCGTAAGGGACAAAGCCGGAGACCTTTATTGGATGCCCGTGGTCTTCGGGCTCTCAGACGACACTGCATCACTCATCGGCATGATTGTGTCAATGACATTACTAAATGGGCCCAGGAATACTTTCAGAAACCGCTGTCGGTAAACACAATCCGCCGTGCCATCAGCAGATGCCAGCTAAAGCTATATCATGCAAAAAGGAAGCCATATGTGAACATGGTCCAGAAGCGCCGTCGTGTCCTGTGGGCCAAGGCTCATTTAAAATGGACTATTTCAAAGTGGAATAGTGTTTTATGGTCAGACGAGTCCAAATTTGACATTCTTGTTGGAAATCACGGACGTCGTGTCCTCCGGGCTAAAGAGGAGGGAGACCTTCCAGCATGTTATCAGCGTTCAGTTCAAAAGCCAGCATCTCTGATGGTATGGGGGTGCATAAGTGCATACGGTATGGGCAGCTTGCATGTTTTGGAAGGCTCTGTGAATGCTGAAAGGTATATAAAGGTTTTAGAGCAACATATGCTTCCCTCCAAACAACGTCTATTTCAGGGAAGGCCTTGTTTATTTCAGCAGGACAATGCAAAACCACATACTGCAGCTATAACAACAGCATGGCTTCGTCGTAGAAGAGTCCGGGTGCTAACCTGGCCTGCCTGCAGTCCAGGTCTTTCACCTATAGAGAACATTTGGTGCATCATTAAACGAAAAATACGTCAAAGACGACCACGAACTCTTCAGCAGCTGGAAATCTATATAAGGCAAGAATGGGACCAAATTCCAACAGCAAAACTCCAGCAACTCATAGCCTCAATGCCCAGACGTCTTCAAACTGTTTTGAAAAGAAAAGGAGATGCTACACCATGGTAAACATGCCCCGTCCGAACTATTTTGAGACCTGTAGCAGAAATCAAAATTGAAATGAGCTCATTTTGTGCATAAAATTGTAAACTTTCTCAGTTTAAACATTTGCTATGTTATCTATGTTCTATTGTGAATAAAATATTGGCTCATGTGATTTGAAAGTCTTTTAGTTTTCATTTTATTAAAATTTAAAAAACGTCCCAACTTTTCCGGAATTCGGGTTGTAAAAACATGTTTTGGAAAGTTGCAAAATTGTTTGGGGACTGTATAATCTAAAATATTGCTGGCATCCCTTTCTCTTATTTTGGCTGCGCCTGTTCTCGTTGCTTTTTTTGGCGGAGAGGGATATGTTTACCACAGAGGAACAGCACGTGATAACTTAAGATGCGCAAGCTGTGCGTGGACACTTGACACACACTTATTCATTTTCTAATCTGCATGGTTTTGTGGCTCCAGATTGACATGGCATACTTTTTGTACATTTCTAAAGAAATTAAACCTCTTAGTTATGACACAAGGATGCAATCAGTATAGGGGTCAGAAATAAAAGACTTTAAAACCACAGGACTCAAACAACAGTTGAGGTCGCATGATCTACAGTGGGCCAATTTAAGAGCTGTGAACATCAAGTCTGTGCTGAATGAGAGAGAATTCCTCCTGAGATGGACTATAGCCTGCAGCCATAAATGCCCAGACTGGATGTCTGATATTTGATTCCTTTACTAGAGAGCTTCATTTGATTGACCAACACTGTAAGAGTCAGTCAGCCTGCAGGCATAAAAAGCCTTCTGTGCACACACCTGCATGGGTGAACCTAACGAAAACATGCCCACGTCATTTTACCACAAAATCAAATGTTCTTGACAGATTTCCAGGCTTCTCCAGTATCACAGTCCAGAAGCAAATGGTAGATTCCTGTTCACAGCTGGATGAAAATATGACACAGTTACCATTTTTAATTTAAATGAATGACTGTTAATGCTGCTCTGGCCGACAATGCATCGAGCGTCGTGCTTCCAGCTGTGGATCATTCAGTTAACAACACAGTATTCAGAATCAAGTGAATATATAAACTTTTGAACGGGGGCATTTTTATAAATTCAACTGTTTTCTTTTGTGGACTATATGTAAACGTCTTTTAAACTAATTAACAATTAAAACTGTAAAGTGTATGTAGAATTTTGACCACAACTGTACATAAAGTTCATAAAATGTGCAAATGAATATAAAACTCTCTGCCTATTAATTAGAACAAATAAATAAGTTAAAAATAGTAAATGAATACAATAGTGACAAAAATAAATAGTTGATTAAGAAACCGAAATTATGAAACTGAATCTTTACGACTCAATGAAACTGAAAAAAAAAATGTTTTCATCCACTGTTGTCGCTGCTGGACAATAATAATATATATTTATAAGCATATTTTGCAATAACCATTTTGTTTTCGTGCATTTGCATTTATCTTATTCAAACAGTTTTGTGAGGAGGCACTGCCTGACACGTTCTCTCACAGAAACGGTTTCCTGATCCACTGCATTCATTTTGCACTTTTTGCCAGAGAATAAAGAAGTGCTGGTGTCTAAACTATGAAATATTCTCTTGTGCATCCTAAATGTCAGTGGTGCAATACAGTGAAGCCTGGGGCTCTAAAGAGAAGGGCTGGGAAAGGCAAGAAAGAGAAGATGGGTAAAGGTGATAAATGATGTATTCCTGACACACCACACTAATGCACAGTGCAGCTTCTCTGAGACAACACATATGAGGAAAGATGCATTTCATTTATATTCCAAGTAAGCACTTTTTGTTACTAAAGCCATTCATAATGAAATACACAACTCATTCTATTCTAGTCATCCAATTACGAGTGCATTAGTTTGTGAGTGTGCGTGTTATGAATCTACTTTTGATGTTTCCTGGAACTCCTTGTGCTACAAGGATCTACTCCAACAAATTCTCATTAGCAAAACAACAGAAATCTGTTAACAAACGGCAAAATTAGCACTAGACTGGAGAGGCTCAGACATATGTTTGAGTCAAGCTGGAAAAGAAGAGCCAGCTGCTGCAGCAAGGGCTGATGGGTAACAGCCGACAAGCCAAAGGAAGAGCGTTTGTACGCAATGGAGGAAAAAGATTGACATTATCTGAAACCAAGATGAGCATACAAGAAATAACAAGTCCCTCCAGCCCCTCCTGTCTCTGGTCATGATATCAGACTGCCAGAACTGATGATTCCATGCTTGGCTTCCAGCAAGTGCCTCTCCACCAGGTGCTGACATTTCATCTGAAAGAATTAATCTATGCTTTCCACAACACCAATTTACTGTCTTGATAGAGTGAGTGTGAAAACAGGTCTTGACCCATAGTGTGTGTGCATGGTTTAGTAAGATAACTGACTACAATAGCAATGCTGCTAACTTAACATTTCTCAATAGAATAATAAAAGCTCAAAGCATCTTTCCCATAACTAACTACATTTTCCATTGAATAAGAGAGTAATGTGACAAAAAGCTAAATCACGTTTTTTTTTTTTTTTTGTCACGTTGTACTGCACACACAGCCTAACAAAGAGTGAATGAGGCGATAAGGGAGAGATTGCATGAGTTATGCTCAGCAATCACATTTGCAAAAAAATACAGTCAAGCTTGTTTAGATTTATTAACAGTTCATCACTGAGAGGGTTTAAATGTGCAAATTTAGACAGCAAACGGAAAATTCCCTAGTGCAGGAAAAAAGTTTGGCTGTATTACACTTTCATTTGAGTAGATTATTACTAAACTCTATCATACATGTTGTCAGATCATTTTCTCAGTGCAGTGTGTGCTGAATGGTTGCCAGATTGTGGAGCAATAAATATTAATACCCATTAATGATAATATTATAGCTTTAAAAATCATTCTAAATTTAAAAGGATAGCACAACCCACTCCACAACTATTGATGGAATCACTTTCAAAACCATTTTTTTCCAGCTAATGAGCAACAAAATCCATGACAGATCAGATTATATCCTACTTTGAAGAGCTAGAACATTTAAAGTGCCACGTTTAAAATAAACAAAGTGTTATGATCCGTTGGTAGCTAACATAATTATCATTATAGTTATTTAAAGTTATTGTTCTTGGTGAGAATGGGCCTTTACACTGGGCAGAACATTATCCTTTTAAAAGTAAACATCTGATTGGGGAATTTGAACTTTAGACATCTGGCAACCCCAAAGACATAGACTTGCTGGATTGTCATTAATATAAGATAACACAAATTTCAAATGGACAAAAAAAATTCATTCATTGACAGCATCAACGATGCTGTTAACAGTTATCGTTCAGGTCTAGTTTCAAGGTAACAAACCAATATAAAAAGTTACTTTTAAGCTATTCACTTCAGATTCATTCATATTCCAAGTTCGAAACAAAGTGGGAAGTCATAACCATGTACCCAACAGCAAGGTTAGGCATCTCTCAATTGCTATAGCTTTTGGCAAAGCCACACAGACTTCTGCAAAACTATCATTAGCATTTCCACCGCTGTACATGAGGGCATCGGGACAGACCATTTGAGCCTTATAAATAGTGCAGTAGGTCAGTGCGGCTCTATATATTATTTTTATGAAAGAAGAAGTGAGCACTAACGAGGCTGCAGGGTTGGAAAGGGCTCAGAAGTGGAGCTCCAATGCTGTCAGGCCTGATGTTTTCATAAAGCTCATCTCAAAGCCTGCAAGCAGTTACTCCACCTCTAGAGATCATAAAAACAGGGCTTATATTAATTTTCTGTCAGACTGGGTAAAGTCTTTGCACATCAGAGATTGATTTTTGGTACATTCATGGCAGTCAAATAAGCTTCTGTGAACTTTAAAAGAGAAGCTAGATTCTCTTTATCAGAGAAGTTGATGAAGAAGTGACCAGAATAGAACTGTCACCCATCTTCACAGAGACGAACACTGATTTAGATGTGTGTTGGTTTGACAACATGAAGACACCCAAAACACAATCAAGCAGGACAGATAAGTGAATCACACTGCCTGGACTACAGGCTAAAAGAGAGATGCAAATAGAAAACAAAAAATCTAATATATGAAGAGAATGTAAAACAGGAACCTCCCTGTGAACCTCCTGCCAGACAAACACACACTAACACACCAGGGACAACCATGGTGAACAAAGTAAGATGCCTGAAAGAAATGTTTATATAAGTGGTAAAATAGTTTATTAGTAGAGTATACAGAGATTTTAAATAATGCTCAATGGATTTCTATGGATAGACTTCTCAAATAAGTAGGAGTAATAGTAATAATAAACATTATGAAACCCACTTTTTCCTTAGAGTAAAAATAAATAACAAATTTTAAATAAAAATAAAATAGTCATACTATGAAAATATCATTTTGCAATTATAAGAAATGAAGTTGCAATTATGAGAAAGTCACAATTCTAAAATTGTACTTAAGAAACCACTGTGCAGATCTGAGTTATAAAGTCTCAGCTACGAGAAATAAAGTTGCAATTATACAGAAATCACAATTATTCTTTTATTTGTTCACTCTTGGACCAACGCATGGTTGATAATAATGTTTGCAATAATGGTTAATGCTTTCCAATAATGTAAGATCTACAGACCATGCAAAAAGCATGGCTGGTTTTGTCCAAGAAATGTGTAACATGGTGCGACACTATACTGTAATTGATTGTAACTTTAAACAGCAATTGATTTGGACACACTGGTGCTAGTGAAAGTGTCTTCGCTCAGTAAGAAAGGATAAACATCTCTAAATGCAATCAAAGGGAATGTTTGCTTTGCAACGTCATAAAATGGCAATTTCAGAGCTTTATCAGTGTTGGTTGACACTATTCAGCAAAAATTCAATAACTTCAATAACACCCCCATGTTATAGTGGGAAGACTCAGTGACAAGAATGAGCTCATTTCAAGCCACAGATTGATCAGATTAACAGTCATATCATGGCATCTGGTGAAACAGTATTGTACATGTCATACCATATGACACTGGAACTGAAGATAAATACAATATTATTCATCTTAAGAAACTTAAAAGCACACAGTTATGGCTTTTAAATTAAGATCTTCCACCCACCTTGCTTTCATCCAGTAAAAGGCATTTCCCCTGTAGAATTTCCCTCCTACCAATGTAATAGGTCATACACATGATCCCTCAGAAGAATCACAGTAATTAAATGTAATCTCTTTCATCATGTGGAAGATACAATAAAGATGTCAAGTGCAAAGAAAACAACAGTACAGGGACAGAATTACAAGACTGCAAAGAAAACAACAGTACAGGGACAGAATTACAAGACATTATAACACAATGAAGAAAAGCAGCCCAGTCTCAGAAAACAAGTTATATTATTTTTAGAACTGTCAATGTAATATGATTATTTGGTGTGGTTAATTGTGAAAAAAAAAAAAAAAAAAAAAAAAAAAAAAATTATATATATATATATATATATATATATATATATATATATATATATATATATATATATATATATATATATATATATATATATATATATATATATATATATATATATATATATATATATATATATATATATATATATATATATATATATATATATATATATATATATATATATATATATATACAACCCGAATTCCGGAAAAGTTGGGACGTTTTTTAAATTTTAATAAAATGAAAACTAAAAGACTTTCAAATCACATGAGCCAATATTTTATTCACAATAGAACATAGATAACATAGCAAATGTTTAAACTGAGAAAGTTTACAATTTTATGCACAAAATGAGCTCATTTCAATTTTGATTTCTGCTACAGGTCTCAAAATAGTTCGGACGGGGCATGTTTACCATGGTGTAGCATCTCCTTTTCTTTTCAAAACAGTTTGAAGACGTCTGGGCATTGAGGCTATGAGTTGCTGGAGTTTTGCTGTTGGAATTTGGTCCCATTCTTCCCTTATATAGATTTCCAGCTGCTGAAGAGTTCGTGGTCGTCTTTGACGTATTTTTCGTTTAATGATGCGCCAAATGTTCTCTATAGGTGAAAGATCTGGACTGCAGGCAGGCCAGGTTAGCACCCGGACTCTTCTACGACGAAGCCATGCTGTTGTTATAGCTGCAGTATGTGGTTTTGCATTGTCCTGCTGAAATAAACAAGGCCTTCCCTGAAATAGACGTTGTTTGGAGGGAAGCATATGTTGCTCTAAAACCTTTATATACCTTTCAGCATTCACAGAGCCTTCCAAAACATGCAAGCTGCCCATACCGTATGCACTTATGCACCCCCATACCATCAGAGATGCTGGCTTTTGAACTGAACGCTGATAACATGCTGGAAGGTCTCCCTCCTCTTTAGCTCGGAGGACACGGCGTCCGTGATTTCCAACAAGAATGTCAAATTTGGACTCGTCTGACCATAAAACACAATTCCACTTTGAAATAGTCCATTTTAAATGAGCCTTGGCCCACAGGACACGACGGCGCTTCTGGACCATGTTCACATATGGCTTCCTTTTTGCATGATAGAGCTTTAGTTGGCATCTGCTGATGGCACGGCGGATTGTGTTTACCGACAGTGGTTTCTGAAAGTATTCCTGGGCCCATTTAGTAATGTCATTGACACAATCATGCCGATGAGTGATGCAGTGTCGTCTGAGAGCCCGAAGACCACGGGCATCCAATAAAGGTCTCCGGCTTTGTCCCTTACGCACAGAGATTTCTCCAGTTTCTCTGAATCTTTTGATGATGTTATGCACTGTAGATGATGGGATTTGCAAAGCCTTTGCAATTTGATGTTGAGGAACATTGTTTTTAAAGTTTTCCACAATTTTTTTACGCAGTCTTTCACAGATTGGAGAGCCTCTGCCCATCTTTACTTCTGAGAGACTCTGCTTCTCTAAGACAAAGCTTTTATCTAATCATTTAATTTAGCTAATCATGTTACAGACCTGATATCAATTAACTTAATTAATCACTAGATGTTCTCCCAGCTGAATCTTTTCAAAACTGCTTGCTTTTTTAGCCATTTGTTGCCCCCGTGCCAACTTTTTTGAGACCTGTAGCAGGCATTAAATTTTAAATGAGCTAATTAAGTGGATAAAAGTGTAAAATTTCTCAGTTTAAACATTTGCTACGTTATCTATGTTCTATTGTGAATAAAATATTGGCTCATGTGATTTGAAATTCCTTTAGTTTTCATTTTATTAAAATGTAAAAAACGTCCCAACTTTTCCGGAATTCGGGTTGTATATATTACATATACATTACATTTATTCATTTAGCAGATGCTTTTATCCAAAGCGACTTAGAAATGAGGACAGTGGAAGCAATCAAAAACAACAAAAAGAGCAATGATATATAAGTGCTATAACAAGTCTCGGTTAGGTTAACACAGTACACGTAGCATGGGATTTTAAATAATATAATATAAAGAAAACTGATAGAATAAAAAAAGAATAGAGCAAGCTAGTGTTAGAGGTCTTTACACACACACACACACACACACATACAATTGCATAATAAATGAAAAGAAAACAGAATATAAAAAGATTAGAAAGGTAGTTAGATTTTTTTAAAGGATAGAATTAGAATAGTGAGTGTTAAAGTTAGAGGGTCAAATAAAGATAGAAGAGATGTGTTAGGACTCAGCTGTCCGGATAGAGTTGGGGAGGTCATTCCACCAGGAGGTACATATATATATATATATATATATATATATATATATATATATATATATATATATATATATATATATATATATATATATATATAGTACAGACCAAAAGTTTGGACACTCCTTCTCATTCAAAGAGTTTTCTTTATTTTCATGACTATGAAAATTGTAGATTCACACTGAAGACATCAAAACTATGAATTAACACATGTGGAATTATATACATAACAAAAAAGTGTGAAACAACTGAAATTATGTCATATTCTAGGTTCTTCAAAGTAGCCACCTTTTGCTTTGATTACTGCTTTGCACACTCTTGGCATTCTCTTGATGAGCTTCAAGAGGTAATCACCTGAAATGGTCTTCCAACAGTCTTGAAGGAGTTCTCCGAGAGATGCTTAGCACTTGTTGGCCCTTTTGCCTTCAGTCTGCGGTCCAGCTCACCCCTAAACCATCTCGATTGGGTTCAGGTCCGGTGACTGTGGAGGCCAGGTCATCTGGCGCAGCACCCCATCACTCTCCTTCTTGGTCAAATAGCCCTTGATGCCTTCAGTGTGACTCTACAATTTTCATAGTCATGAAAATAAAGAAAACTCTTTGAATGAGAAGGTGTGTCCAAACTTTTGGTCTGTACTGTATGTATATATATATATATATATATATAGCATGTTAAAATGATTAACTATAACACTATAGCAGTATTTATTTAAAGAATGAATACACAGTTTTGAACGAATCCAGCGAGCAAATGACTCAGTTACACATTCATAAGTTTTATTTCTTAATGAAATAGCCATTTGAATAATTAATTAAGAGTGGGACTTGGTCGCCATCTATTGGCCTTTTTAGTTTCATATGTAGTGAATCATATTATTTAAAATTACATATATCAGTATAAGTTTTTTTAACCAATAATTGTCCATTAGCCTGTCCATTAGCCAACAGCCAACAGCCTGTTTAAATATACTTAAATTCCACATGTAGCTTCTGGAAGCAATATTATTGCCACATTGTAACATTAAAACCTATAAGTTCATTTTTAATAAATTCAGTTAAATCAAAATATGTCTCCCTTACTTTTTTGTAATGTCTGTTCAGTGCTTTAAGTTTTTTCTTTATATTCTAGTCTTTGATGTGTGATCAATTTGTGATTAATTTAATAAATTGCCAATAAATTATATATTATATTATATTATATTATATTATATTATATTATATTATATTATATTATATTATATTATATTATATTATATTATATTATATTATATTATATTATATTATATAAGCAAATGTACAAAATGGTACTGAGGTTTCATGCTGACTCGTAAATAAATTGCTACTTAACATCAGCTACATACTGCAGTCTTGCACTCTAAAAAGACACAATCTGTGGCGTAACAAACACACCCACGGATAAGAGTGACTAATCTAACCTGAAGAGTCATACACTTCTGTGCTAATTAAAGCATCTCAACCTTGGACAGGGTCAGAAGATAATACTGAGTGCATTTTCTTCTGCTGTAGTACATTAATGGAAACAACAACAAACATCAAACAGCTGCACAAAGCAAGACAGCACAGATTTGGTTTCATGGAGCATGAATAAGGAGCCTGTTTCCATCTCTACTCTGAAATACACTGGCCCTTCTGGGTTTAGAGTGGCCCATGACCCATCAGACCAGCATGCCATCCATCACCGGGCCACGGCTGCAGCCTGGGGATAGATTTGCACTCCCCCAGCTGACTCATCCATCAGCACTGGCTACCCTGCATACTCAACATGGAGAGGCCCAGCAATGCCAGGCAATGTCACACTCTCCCAAACCTGCCAAATGCCTTGAGATAAACACAAGAGGCTGCTTTACTGCTTTTCTCTAATGGGACCTCAGTGTCGGGAATATTCACAAACTGTATATTTGCATGAATTATTGCATGGCAGAACAGATGTTGCTAAAAAATACCCAGGACAAATCTGATAGCTAATATTTCCGAACTGCACAATTTAAACATAATCCTCACTCAGTTTTGTTTGATTTATAGTAAAAAAAAGATTAATTGAAGATAATTCTATATAATCAGGGATTTATGATATATCAGTACAATAACAGTTATTAGATATGTAATTGTGTGTGCTCATTTATTGTTATATTTAGATTACCTTTGCCATCATCCAACACTCAAAGTTGATCTTTAAAAACACTTAATTTGTTAAACTGTAATCTTAAGCATGTTTTAAAGTATATATATTTTATACTGTACATTTGTAATGTAGCGATGGTAAACTTATAGCATTTAAAAATGTATGCTTATTTTTAACATCTTAATTTATGGTTACTTTTTACAATGAGGTTGCATTTCTTAACAATTGTTAATAAAAATGTTATTTTCAACATTTACTAACACATTATTAAAATTATGTGTATCTTTAACATTATTTTAAGGACCTGAGCTAACTTGAACTAACAATGAACAACTGTATTTATATTAACTAACGTAACAAAGATGAATAAATACAGCAACAATAACAATGTCTAGCTCATTGTACTATTATTTAAAGGGTTACTCCACCCCAAATGAAAATTTTGTCATTAAACACTTACCCCCATGTCGTTCCAAACCCGTAAAAGCTCCATTCGTCATCGGAACACAATTTAAGATATTTTGGATGAAAACCTGGAGGCTTGAGACTGTCCCATAGACTGCCAAATAAATAACAGTGTCAAGGTCCATAAAAGGTGAAAGTGACGTGACATACAGCCAAGTATGGTGACCCATACTCAGAACTCATGCTCTGCTTTTAACCCATCTAAAGTGCACACAAACACACAGCAGAGAACACACACAGCAGTGAGCAGCAATTTATGCTGCAATGCCCGGGGAGCAGTTTGGGGTGTGATGCCTTGCTCAAAAACACCTAAGTCATGGTACAGCAAACCTGAGACTCGAACCCACAACCTTAGGGTTAGGAGTCAAACTCTCTAGCCATTAGGCCATGACTTCCCATAATTAATAATACAATACAGTCATCGTCAGAATACTCCATATACTTACTTTTTATAAGTGAAGAAATCAAAAATAATGACTTTAGTCTGTGTGCTATTCTGTTTCATCCGTGCCACAGTTTCTACATGTATTAGTTTTGATTTGAAATAAAACACAGAAGGACACAGAAGAGCACCCGCAGCATGGTGATATGGAGTGACACAGAGGAGACCGTTGACAAAGGAATTATTGTTTTATTATTTTTGTATTTTTGTATTATTTTTGTTTTATTAGCTTACAAAAAGTGTTCCTGACAACAACGTTTTATACCTTTTATGGACCTTGACATTGTTATTTACTTGGCAATCTATGGGACAGTCTCAAGCCTCCAGGTTTTCATTCAAAATATCTTAAATTGTTTAAATTGTGAGCTTTTACGGGTTTGAAATGACATGGGGGAAAGTGATTGACAAAATTTTAATTTTGGGGTGGAGTAACCCTTTAATGCATTAACTTTAGTTTACTAATGGGGCCACATTGTGTCAGCTAGTTATTTCCGACAGAATTTAGTATCAGCAATTTATCGGTTATCTGCCATAACTTGTATTATTAATTACTGGATTAATAGTATCAGCTTACTTTCCCCCCACTTTTCTTCACCAGTAAATTGACCTTTTTTTAAGCATGTTTAGATGTTTTCACTGGAAAACAATCCAAGAAGAAATTCTGATTAAGAAAACTATTTTTGCAGCTCTCTCTTTCATATTTTATTATTTCTGAAACATTACAGGAACTGTCAGTAGCTCCAAGAGCTAACCAGGAGCAATCTCTGATGCAATCAGCCTGAAAGATGATGACGAGGAAGAAGAGAGCAGAATTTGCATGCAGCTTAACTCAAATCCAGCGCATAGGAGTTTAATGAAGGAATGGTATCGCAAGGTTAATGACGACGCAAAGCCATTATCACAGAGCTGCCCTGAGCTGCCATGGCGACAAAAGGTCTCAGAGTGTGTGCATGTGTATTTTTAATGTTGGCACGACAATGTGTCCCCAAGTGTCAACAGAGCGGATGAGAAAAGTATACAGTTGTCACTGTCGGATGACACCTGTACACCCCCCACCAGCACCCCACCCACCCCTTTGACTGACAGCAATAGGCCAGCACCGCTAGCAATTAAAAACTTTAATTAATCAGAGCTATTTAAAGATGCCCATTCATCCCCCTTGGCAGGCGCACAGACGAGAACGAAAGATAAACGCCAAAGCTCTCCCCACTTCCCCTGCCTCTTCCTCTCCTTCATCTCTGCATCTCTCTCTCGCATGCCTCCATTCAGCGAACTAAAGCTGGTCTGCATGACCAGAGCGACTCAATATCAGTGGCATGAGATTTCTACAGCTTAATAAAGTAACTATATTAATCTTAAGAGCTCATCTGGATCACAGGAGGTCATTTGTGATGCTTATTTAAGCAAGCACAACTATTAGTACAGCTCATGCTTAGGGTGAGAGATTTAAACAAATCATTTGTGCTACAGATGTGAAAAATACTTCAAATGGTGCAGCTTTGTGGAGGAGAGCCGTTTTATTATTTTTCCAATCGAAAAATCGACTTAACGTATGATTTTTACCTGGGGGATGATAAAGCAGGTGACAAAATCCTACACTGATGGAAAGAACCGAGACATATATAGAGACCATATCAAAGATATGTGGGTGGGCTCTTTTGACAACCTAGCAACCATCCAGAACTCCCTAGCAACCAACGATCCGTTTGCACTTCAGTATGCAGCACTCATATTTTCTAAAGGAAATTTTGTTACAAGTTTAATAACTGGAGCACTATAGTTAGCCACATTTAAGAACTGTAAAGCTCATTTTTTAAATGGGCAACATACATTTGATCTTTTGTAATTGGGGTTTTGTCACTAAGCGATGGTCTTGACACTCTTGGGTCAAAACACAGTATTTTAAAATGTAAATCTTTGCTTTTATTGGTGATTTTATGATTATTTCAATTACTTTTATTAGATTAGATTAGATTAGATTAGATTAGATTAGATTAGATTAGATTAGATTAGATTCACTTTTACTGTCATTATGCAGAGTACAAGTACAGAGCTAATGAAATGCAGTTAGCATCTAACCAGAAGTGCAAGAATATAGTGTTTATGTAAAGAACTTTGAATTACCATTGTGTATGAAACTAACTTCTCTTGGCTTGCCTTATGTGGGTGGTTCATCATTTACTGGCTGTCATGAATCTCAAATGGGACACATAGTGATTGATCAGCTCAAAGGTTGATTTGTACTGCCCTGTGCATGGCTCGGCTCACAGAGCATCCTCTTTTATCTCTGCTCCATTTAAACAGGGACTTCATGATGAAACTAGTTTTTAAACTTTAATCAGCACTGTTAGGCGGCAAAGTAATTGCTTGTTTTGTCGCAACACTTGGTAATGAATATGAGGGTGATATGGCTCAAACATGAAAACACTGGCACTGAAGAGACAGCTGCATCAAGAACATTGTGAAAGGTCAGCCGTTAATCTTAACACAAAATCTGTGATTCTACCTAATCCATTAATTACATTTTACCTCCAAGCTACATGGGAAACAGAAAAGCCTTCATGAAACTTTCAAACCAGCTGAAATGGAAATTAGAACTTCACAAGTTGCCTAATTTAAGTAGGACAGACACAGACAGACAGAACATTTACAATAACTGCTTTGGTTGAACTGCAGTACTGAAGGATAATGTTTGTATAGTGCTGTTCATAAGTGCTTCATTCTCTAGTTAGAAGATTAATGCTGTGTGAAAAGAACATTCAAGAGCTCTCACAAATGTTCAGATAGGCAATTCCATCCCTGAAAATATTCAGCCACTGTGCTACGAACACAAAGCGGAAATTGGTCCTTTGATAAGCTGTAAACAAACCACTCAGACATATATACAGTTACCGTATGACAATACAAGCAGAAGTGCAGCCACGAGTGTGGTCTCAAATACATCAAGCATTTACACATAAAGAGCATACATGCACACACACTTACACACCTCATCACCACCAGCAGATCACTCAGTGAGTCACACATGCTGACAAGGAAATGGACAAAAAACAATTCATCAATCTCGCTTGGGAACGGCCTCCGTCATGCTCATATTTCTGCTCTTTATTATATGTCATGTTAAATCAATGTTTTGAGTGCTCATGTGCCATGTTTTATTAGTCGTTTATAGATTATACACCAGAGTATTACATGAAACCTCCAGACTAGACGTATCAAAATTGGACAAAAAAAACATCATTAATCATTCCATTAACAGAATGCAGGTACTGCCTCCTTTAGATTCCATCTAAGCGCAAATAATTCTTGCTGCATGAGCTACGTTCAATAAAAACAAACCTTGGGGCCATATAGTCTCTGGCACAAATAAGCTTGCTGTAAAACTTACAAATATTATCATACTATTGCATGTTACTCATTCTGACATCAACTGCACTGCAAAAAAATCTAATATATTTATTTAATCATGATTTTTTTTTTTTGACCAGTAAGTTTTATTTATTTTCCTTAAATATTTTTTGAATTAGGTTTATTTTTCCTACCCCATTGGGTAAATACTTATTTAGTTTTAAGCATAAATCTTGCTAAATTTATTTTTAAATGTAGATTTATGCTTAAAACATATATATATATATATATATATATATATATATATATATATATATTTTTTTTTTTTTTTATATACTGCATATATATATATATATATATATATATATATATATATATATATATATATATATATATATATATATATATATATATATATGCACCAATTAAAGTGTTACATACATTAAATTTATATTAACTTACATTTGTCAATTTTATTACATTTATTTAATGACTTATTAAATTAGAAAATGTATCTTTGATTTTTAGATATTTTCACTAAAGAACAAAACAAAAGTACTTAAGAAAATTTGGTTTTGCACAGTGTGAAGTCCCTGACTGATAAGAAAATCAAATCAGCTATTATATGTATTTTTTTGCTGAGTACAGAATAATCTTGAATGGTAGAGCTGATGTTTTATGTATCTGCTTTTATAAAGTGCTGGTCTTGCTCTTACCAGTGAAAGAGTGATGGTTCCAGTGGTGGGGCGGCTTATCTTTGTGAACAGCCTGGTCCCCAAAAAACCCATTCTTTACCAGAGACCTATCCGTTTCAGCCAGGTTGGAACAGTTTTATGGTAAAACTGACCTTTAATGTGTTTTCTAGAGTAATGTCAAAGCATACAAATGAGGTACACCGCCTGAGGACCAAACAAAAGAGACACAATTAAAGCACAGCACAACACAAGCACAAAGGAATTCAAATATCATGTAAAAAAATCTATGCTTTAAGATAACTCCAATTAAAACCACTGCACTTATGACTGGAGTGAATAAACAGTAGAAAGTACTCTAGCATCAACCAATTATGACTGTTTTCAAACATGTTTCTTAAAGACTCCGCCCCCCCCCCCCAAACTCACGTCATTGGTTGACTAAATGTAGTTTTGCCCGTGTTCCCCAGTACCAGCCGATTACCTGTCTGACACCAGCAGGGGGCAATCATGTGACTGAAGCAAAACAAACAAAAACTCCTATGTGATTGAAATCAGATCATCTATATTATTATTATTATTATTATTAATTATTTTTAAGTATGGCAATGTTGTTATGAAATTAAATAATTGAATTGTATAAAATGTATACAGTTATCCTAATTGTAATTATTTGAAGCTTATTCATCCACAGGAAATTCGCACTGAAGCATTCTTTTTTCACCCCTCATCAGCACAGCACCAAGGCAATTACAACTTTTTTTAACTAGTAAATTTGTGAAATGTCCATAACATTCTTTACATTATTAGCCTTACAGATGAGGTTAATGCTTCTTTACGTCAGAGAGAGAATGCATGAAGTGTGTTTGAGTATGTGAAACAGGCGTTTTGCATTACAGTAGACTGTTGTCTGTTTACAGCAGATGAAAGTGAAAATACTCTGGTAGTCCTCCAACCTACTTAGCCTTACTTAGCATGGGTTTTCATGTCAGCATATTAACAACAGCTGCTTTATTGAATAGGCCAGCCATTATCTTCACTTTCAAGACTACAAAGTGGAGACAAATTCCAATTAAGTATGTGTTCTGACACAACATAAGGGACAAGGAAGAGAAACGGCCCGGATAATTGGGTTAATTTCAAAAAGCATGCAATTAGCTCTAATTGAAGTATAACTATGGCTGTATTCAGAGGTAGTGATTTACTGCAGAGTAACTAGTATATATTTAACAGTGTCTTCTAAAAATTGAAAGCAAGATATGTGTGACAAAAAGAATAAAAGTCTGTCAAATCAAATGTCATGCTTTGGGAAGATAATGAGATGGGATTTGTAAAAACTCCTCAGGGCTCTGGACACAAAGGTAGGCTGTTATCACCTCCGCCGTGTCCCAATTTGCATATCTGCCCCAAATAGTATGTAAACTCTATTTGGATATTTTGGATATACAGGATATTTCTGTCTCAAAGTATTTTGGAAACAGTATTCCAAAGGTAAAATGGGAAAAGTGTTTGTGATGGTGAGGTGATGAGGACAGCAAGAGCTGTCACATATTTTTTTTAAATGTTTCAACCTGAATTTTTAAATATTTTTATATGTATTTCTATATAAAGTTTCAAATGTGCATATATGGAACATAAGTCTACGGCAATACAATTTGGTGTATTATGATGAATTACGTACCAATACTGGGGCACTTTTACTGATTTCAAGTCCGAATTTGTTCCCACTTGGAACAGTGCAAAAGAACTTAAGAGTTTTATTAAAACATACGTTTTTAAACGAATAAAATGTGTATATTAAATAATGATCTTATTGCATGATAACAGAATAAGAGACATGAGTCTTTTTCCTCTTGATACACCTACATAACAAATGCTTGTGTTATTGTTTTCTGAGCATCAGTCTGCCTGTTGGATGTCAGAGAGATTAAATACGAACATCCAACATCTGGACTGAATGGAATATAACTTTTATAGCTACTGACACATAAGCTTAGTAGCCTGTTTTTCTATCAGCGGCGTAACATGTATTTTCTCTGATGAGGCTGATTTACAAGATCACAGCATTCGAGAGAATTTGTATTATTTAGTGGGTTGCACAAGTAGCATATGTTTAGATGTGGCGCCCTCTAGTAAGGCGCCGATGCTGAACATGTGATGCTCAGTGATTCTCATTGATTGCACGGCCGAGAATCATTTCTATAAAGCGCATTAGGCATATGTCCCTCTTAATTCAGTCAATACAAGTAGCCTATAGCCTGGCCTGTTAACTGATGCTGCTCCATCAACGAACGGTTGATTTAGGCGTTTCATACATTTATAGAGAGCAAAACAACGTTTTGGTTCATTCATATATTTTGTGTGGTGACATTCTTAAAATATTTAAGAATTGAAATAATTTAATAGTAGGCTTGCCTATAGCAATGAGTCTGAAAATATATTTGTTGGTTTTTATTTATTTATTTTATTTTTTTGCTGCAGTTTGCAAAAAGGAGGGAACAGCTGGAGAAAGATTAAGTGCATGGAGAGTCTCGAGTCACAGGCTGTACGCCGAATACTAATATAAACGCTGAAGGGTTCAGCGCGAGCGCGCTCAGCGTATTCAGCGAGTTGCCAAATATAGATATTTTGACACGTTCGGCGTATCTGTGACTTTTTATATAATATTTGCCAGATGTACTATTATCCCATTCAGATAACGCCTGTATATTTGTCAGTTACTTCCAAGAACCTTGTCTGATTTTCGTTTAAATAAAAAAGACGTGTCTGGTATTTTTCTTCTTCTTCTTCTTCCTTTGACTGTTTAGACCATAGACATCATGGTTTAGACCATAGACTGTATAAAAAGCTAATTATTTCAAATCTGATGCAAGAGCACGGTCCAGTTTGGATTTGTTGTGCACTACTGCCACCTGTCGGATACCTTCCCTAATAAATCAATGATCCATGAGGGGTCGTGATTTCACTGTTCCAGATCTGATTCTGCACGACATAAAAGATTTTTGAAAAACGAGGGTACCGGCAGTATGGCAAAACACCAAGGTACAGACTTATTAAGTAGAATAATGAGCTGCAGAGTAATATAGTTCATTAGCATAACTTTATGATGTTTCAGATTTGGAATCAACACAGTGGCGTTAAATATAGAAGTCAACTAACGTGCAGCCATAATTGTGCTTATTTGGTTATTTTACGACTGATTTATTATTAAAATAATGTCTTTGGAGTGTGGACTGTGGTTAACAGTACCTGGAAAAAGTTTAAAAAGCTTAAATTTAATTTAACCCAGAACGTTCATAAATTCAGCAACCTTCTATTACCAGCAGGCAACATTTGTTAGCTACGGAAAACTTGTGTTATGCTCAATATTTGAAATCAATGTTTTGATTTTAAGACCTTTTTTTTTTTTTTTTAAATGTATAATAGTATGCATGTAATAGTTTAGTTGCTGCTAAAAATCAACAAATCCACTCAAAAGGTTTACGAATTTCCTAAAAATCTTTCAATTGAGAATTTCACCTAGAAGAAAACAACAGGACATCATGTCAACTTGGAAATGTGCTTGACATTTATAAAGACATAAAATTGTGAATTCTGAGTATGGTACATACACAAAGTTAAAGGCACCTTGACATACCCAAACATTAACAAATGCGGAACACAGAGGCTTGAACCCTTGCATTTAGAAATCTATTCTTAACTATACAATCTTTATTCATCAAGAATAAAAAGCTAATAAGACAATAGTGGTGTTGTGATGCCTAAAATATATTATTTCACATATTTATATATGAAACTCCTAATTTTGCTTTTGTCGCCTAAAATAGTTTTTCTTAATTGCTGATCAATCTGAAATAGCAAATGTGTGCAGTCACCTCTAATAAAAATGTGATAGATTATTTATCATACAAACACTTATATACTCAATAAATTACATTCCTTTATTTCAACAAACTATTTATTGTACTACATATTCTTAGATTTGAGAAGTGTGGCGTTGTCCTGCAGATTTTGAGACTGATTGTCATAATAGTATTAAGAAAAAAAAAAAATACGGAGTTACTTAATATTACTTTGGTGTCAGTATTTTCTATACACAACATTTTAAGGTCTTATTGATTCTTGTTACTGCACATTTAAGGAAGCTTATGCAACACTTACTGCTGTAAAACGTAATTTTTGGCCACTCAGATCATCAAAGCAAATACTTCAAGTTAAAACGCTGCTGGAATTCTCCCAGAGAGCAGAGATAGTTCCGCTTCTCGCACCAGACGTGGAATCACATCATCAAGTTGCAGATGGAAGATCTTAGTGAAGGACACGTTGAGTAAATATCTCCGCTTTGCTGACAGACTGCTATTGAAAGTCACCATCAGATAGAGTCACCACAGATGTGTCTGTTGAGCAATAGCTGCATGTACGTCATACCCTGCTGCAATTTTTTCCATGCAAAATAAGGAGAAAAATTAGTCCAACCTTCTCTACCTCAGTTACTCACATAATACACAACCTGAGATATTCATTTATCCTTAGAGGAGGAGTGTATTAGCCCATTGTGCAGTGATTCCCCCCTAAATTATCCCTCTAAGAGGAGCAGCAAGCCATGTTGGGACATAATGAGTGGTAATCTGAAGCTGCTCATAGTGTTTGGTATAGTGCATCTCTGCTGCAGTGGGTGGAAAAGGGATGTGGTCATTTATTAAGCGTGATAGTGGCATAAGAAGTAGGGATGTAGCCTTCGTCCCCGTTGTTCCTCCGCACTCTCGTCCATCCGTCGCCTTTATCCTCCTCCACTACAAACAGCACCTCCCCTTCTTGCATAGAGATGGTTCCCTCACTGGAGCCTGTGGACAGATGGAAGAGAGACTTAGAGGAAAAGAGGTGGGTATGATATACGCAAGTGCTTGAGCAAAGCTGTATAATCTTACCTGGGAAACTGTAGAGTGCTGTGCATTGACCAATAGGTGCGGCGAGTTCCTCTTCCTCAAATTCATCATCAAATTCAGTGTAGATGGCCTGGGAGGAGTCGGTGTCATCTGAGATGGCTCCAGGACTGAAAAAAGAATGGGAAAATTATTTTTATTTAAACACAATCTGATCGCCATAATCAGATTTCTAGAAATCTGAACAAGACAACTCGCATATGGAGTACTATATATGGATATGGATTACATGGACATAAAACAAGCAATATATAGATGTCTAACATTTGCCTGCTCCAATTATGTAAGGTTTTATTTAGGGGATATTTCTTTAGGTTTTTATTTAAAATAAGCATGCAGACAAATGAAAACAAGAGTCTCATGACCTACATTTTGCAATTCACCAATTGTGAATGGAATAAAAAAAAAATTCTACGTTTTCTATTGTATTTGTACAGGAGAGTAGTAGGAAAACAACATTCAAGTCTTAGTTTCTTGGAAATATGTTGATAACTTGTGTATATAAGAAAAATCCAATAGCCGTGAAGCGTGCAAACCACTTTTTCGGGATAAGGATTAATCAGAAAACACCATAATCAGAAAATCATGTTTTCTGAAAAAAAAACTGACCTGTTGGGGTTATGCGCACCGTTATTGTTCAGAGAGTGTGTTGAGTATCTTATCGAGTCTCCCCGGCCCCCTGCTTCTGCGAGCCAGGACTACATCAAACCAAGACATAAGTGTGTTGAGAAAGTCTTTCTGAAGCCCATACAGATTTACAGAGAGTAGTATTAAACTGAAACCTCATATTTGTTGAGTTCTCCTCTCAGTCTTTCCATGTTTTGTGCTGTCTGAGTGATCTGAGGTGCCAGACTGGCAGGATCCCCCATCTGAGGGTTCTTTTCATAGACATCTTTCATTTTACCCAGAGCCTCACTGCACAGAGATATAAATATATTTGTTTAAGATTGCGAGAGCTTTATCGTAACAGAGAAGAATGAAGAACAAATAGATACGGTTACTCGTGGCACTCAACACCACTGATTCCTCAGAGACCTGAAAAGGGACCACGGCAACCCTGTGGATTCAGCTGTGGCCAGTTATCATGGCGATAGTTGTCAGGCAGGTGACTCACCTCTGATCCACTTCCTTCTGCAGCTCCTTGCTGATGTCATCGATCTTCCGCTGCAAGCGTTTCCTGCGCTGTTCAGGAGGAAGATGGGTGAAACCCTCGGAGTCCACAGACTGAGGAGATGGGCAGGGAGATAGTGTCACTCACAGAGATTCACACAAACAAACAGCCAGCCACCCCTCCAACACAAGACAAGCAGTGATAGACGTGAACCAGAGAGCCCACAGGGAGAGTTCAGGTTTGCAGGAGGAAAAGCTGTATTGTAGCAATTCATCACCAGGGTAATTATACCATCTGTTATAATAGTTGCACTTAAACACTACAGGCTGTGTGTGTGATTTTGGCAACACATTTTTCATTTATGACAGGTAAGTCAAGTAGAAATGCTTAAGTGATAAATAAACGGTTTACTCAAAGGAACGTTCTGGGTTAAATTAAATTTAAGCTTTTTAAACAATCTGTAGCATGATTATGATTACCACACAGACAGTTTTTTTTTTAAACAAGTTTTATCCGCATAGTACTCGACTCGCACAGCTAGATACTTATAACCATGCATATGAATTTTTCTGCGTGAATTAGTTTGTTCATAAAGTGGCAACTTCAGCAAATTGTTTCATGGCTGAAAAAGAAGCAGATGCTTGTGCTGTGAGAACCTTAAAGAGATACCTGAAGCTCTAGTTAAACTAAGACTGGTAAATAGCCCAGACACTGGACAAGGATTAAACTTTCTAGTGTGTATGCATCAAGTATACTTAGAAAGGCAATGCAGTTACCTGTGCGTATACGTGGAGCATTTGCTTCAAAACTGAAGTATACTTTGAAATCTGGAAGTCTATTTACTGGCTTTAGATTATATGGTTGAATATTACTTTGAGTCGACAGGTTTGGTATCAACCACATGCTAACAGTGTTAAAATGTAATGACTATACAATCATAATTTTAGCATTTATTCACAGTACCATAGACCTCCACTCCACCGTTTTCTATTGTTTTTACAAACCCGAGAAGCAAATGAGGCCAACAAAATTAAAAGATGCATTTAACCTGGAATATTCCTTTGAGTAACCCTCAATTCATTTAAACCATGTGCATGGTTTTACCAATGCAAAATTAAAACATGTCCAATACAGTACACCATAACAGCCTGGCTTCAGCATCAATGCATAGATTCTTTGCATTGCATTATCTCAGCTTGGAATGGCTTGTGACTGCTTAAGTGTACTGTAAATTAACACAGAGGCTGCTATGCCTTTCGTTGAAAATGGCCACCTCTATAAAAATGAATGATGGTGATACATGAAAATCCTCACAAGCAGAAAATAATCCGGTTAAAACAGAGGGAGTGAAATATACATGTACACAGCACGTACGGCCCACAGCAATTTAAAATGATTACCGTGAGCTTCTCTGGAATAAACTGAGGAAGAGAGATATAAACAAACAGTGTTTTATAAGCACACACTTGCTGATTTCTTACCGTCTCTCATGCAGGTCACTTCACTTTTGTCCAGTACCACATCTCACAAAAGCAGCTCTGACTGCAGTTACAAACACTAGTTTCAGAATTTAAGATGTACTGGTGACCTGCGTCTTCAATTCAACTGTAGGAATCTTCAGAGAAAGAAGAATCATGATACATGATCATACTGGCACAACCCTAGTAAGTCTGCAGGACCCATGTGTCAGTGTCAAGCTCTGATTCACCGAAATGATTCATTGAACAACTGACTTACTATTGTCCTCCTCCAATCTCACCCAAACATCCCAAATGCTGACTGTCGACGGTGATTGTGTAAACAAGCATTTTTCTTGGGTTTGCCCTAAACTTAAATGACTAATAAAATAAGAATGCAGACGCAGAACAGTCTAGTTTTATTGAAAGGAAGTTATGTTTTCACAGAAGCTGACAAGCGCTGCCGGCACAGGAGTATACTACATGCCCCAGAGGGACAAACACACATCTCACTCACTCAGAGGACAATGATACTGCATGAACTGCATCCTAATTCAATCTGACAACTTGTTACATTTGCATGGTGCTCCTTTTCTTATTTCAGCACGCGTTATGTTGATTTGCTGCCAATATGGGACATTGAAATGCATGGGAATGAGAGAGAAATGTCAGATGCAGTCATGTAGTTGGTCAACAAACTTCCATTCTCAATCGTAGACTCACTGACAGAAGACAGTGAGATTTCAGTAACAGCATTCGGTAGGTGAGTTGGCTAGTTGTGATGCCTTAAATGTTGTGCACTTGTGAGAGTGTTGCAGGAACAGGTGAAGAGCTGGTGTTACTGTGACTGAAGATTAGTAATAAAGAGCCATGATTTCTACTTCATTGTGACCATTCAGGTGCATTTGACCACTACTCAGACCCAGATCAGTGCTGCTGAACGCCTTAAAGAGACGTGCCAAAATCAGCAGCGCACAGGTTTAGTCAGTTTGCTTGGTCCCTGACCTATCACACTCACCGTTCTCTTGAGGGTCCGGAAGGAAGAGATTCGAGGTTTGACTGTCTTATTGATTTCCTTCAAACAGTACGACAGGGGGTCCCGGCCAAACTTAGGGGAGGGTGGTCCGTTAGCGGGCGAGGGGGTGGGGGGTGTGGAGAAAGGACTGAGTGAAGATGAGGGGAGCTGGGACAGACACCAGGCACAAACCCAGAGGAACACAGGGACAGGACGGCAGGACAGGGATGGTGGGAAGGATAGGGAAGGGTAAAAACAGACAAAACACACAAATGACAAGGGAAAAGAAAGAGACACCATCAAACACCTCAAAGCAACATCAAAACAGCAACAAGGACAACAATGGACCAACTTCAGCAAGAGCCAAGAGAAGCAAGACAGATAATACCCAAACCCAGAGCAGCCCCAAATCCACAAGCCCCAAAATCCAGCAATGCAATCAGCCAGATGATGCAGCAAACAATGGCTCCATCAGCAAACCATTAATTATTGGCCTTGTTCCATGGATCTTGTGGCTTTCAAGTGATGTTGGAATGATCGTGAAGATGAGATTGACGTGCATGAACAGCACCACAAAAACTTTTCAAGTTGAGGTCATGTCGATTACACTACCATGATGAAGCTAACCGTTATTCGTCAAATTTAAGTTTGTACAAACTTTGTGTACTGTTGATAAAAAACAGTTATAAAGCTTTCCAAAAAATGATTGTGTCATGGACTACCCATCATTACCCAAACTACCCCAAAAATTCCTAGCAGTCTCATGGAAGCACAAATATTATAAATTAAGTCATAAACTGCACGCCTATTGTGAAGCCACTGATTTTTATTTTTTTGTGCTAATACTAAAAAGGTTTATGTCTTTGTCAGAAAGAAATATATAATATATAATATCTGTTTAATTCCAACCAAAATCACTTGAATGCACATCACATTGAATTCACAATAATCAAACTTATGAGTAGGATAAGACATTAATTTAAAACATTAAAGAATTGTTAAATGTAATCTCCCAAAAAAATTTTCCCAGCCCATTATTGATCTGATAAATGGAGCCACGTTTTGCCCAATCTACATTCAGAGGCTTCTGTTGAACTACATGGCAACAAAAAGGCCTAAACATGAAAGGAGTCCTAATATTTCAGTGAATTTGCTATGCATACTACCTCGGTTCCAGAACCAAGTAAGCTGTCTACAAAGGCAATCTCACAGTTGAATCAACAGTTTACAGTTGATTTTAAAAGTAAAGTAACTTCGCTAATAAGCAAAAAAGAGTATTTTAAGAAAACAAGTAACTAATGCTCCCAGATTGATTTAAAGAGTCTGGCATTAGCTTGTTGCTAAGCTAGCAACTTCCTATCCTAGCACAAAAACACCACAGTAATACCAGATGAAATCATGAATTAATTAAATGGAAACTAAAATTGCGTCAAACAATCCACTACAAATTTAAAGGTAAATAATGAAGGCTTGGCACTAAAAATAAGTATTTCCCCACAAATTTGTTTTAGCTTCTCAACATTGTGACTGTCTCAGCCGGAAAAGAAAGATGCACAAGCGAGCAAAAAGTAAAGCAACAAGGAATGAAGGAAGATGTTTTTCATTTTAACTACTTAAGGACAGAAGAAGGAGGAGGCAGATTCGCAGTGCAACTTTGGTAATATATTATATATTATATATTATATATATATATATATATATATATATATATTATATATATATATATATATATATATACACACTTACTAACTAGCACGGAAAAGAATGGATCTGCACAATGATTGGGATAAGACTAGACAGTTAAGCTGGCAAGTGCTGAGGGTCATGTAAAAAAAAACAATTTGTTGAAGCAGGAAACTACATTATTGGATGAGCAGGTATTATGGTATTAATATGATGGTGAAGTGTTCCTACAAAAACACTTTAGACCTATATTGGCCTCTGGGACAAAGAGAGATCCACTGAATCCAAGACAGAGCTCTGAATCATCACATGACTGAAGAGAAGAGAATGTTTTAGTAATGCTTCGCCTCTAACACTCATTTTTAGAGGATTTTTCTGCTTAACAACTTAACCAGATGCAACCGAGCATCTATCCTGATGGCACACAGTGCACAAAGGTGTCATTGTGATGGGACTGAAGGATATATTATACAGCATATAATAGCAGTAGTGTATGTGTTTTAAGGCCCATGGCAGACAGAGAAGTGTCCTTAAGAAAAGCACAGATGCAGCAGAATGAGCACTGGGTCACACGCTGAGCTAAACAACAGAGCGGGGGGCTTTTCCATCCCCAGTCAAAGCCAAATAGCCATTCAAAGAGTGCATACTGGAAAACTGTAAGGATCGGTGTTGGGTACATGAGAAAGATTGAGAGGAAGGGGTGAGGAAGGGTGAAGGTAGATCGAACCATCATGCATCTTTCAACTGTGGCAGGGAGACAAAGGGTTCAAGAAACCACAGCCTTGGATCGAATACCTTTTCTAGTCAGACCTCTCAAAGACTTGCTTATAAATCAAACAATGTCTTGCCCTTAAATCTTCTCAAACCAGTCTGTTACCTTTCAGACTGTGACTCTCTCATCTTATAGCGCAGAAGTTTCCAATCCTGCTCCTGAAAGGTCACCTTCCTGTAGACATTAGCTTTATTAAACTTGAACCAATTATTAAAGGTTACTAGAATCTTACAGACGAGTGTGTTTACTAGCTAAGGGGGCTAAACTTGGGATGGTGGTCCTACCGGAGCAGGATTGGACACCACTTCAGAGATGGGTACTGTAGAACCCTGCTGGAAAATCCAGTGAGAACCAGTTTCTACCATTCTGACGGCTGGGTTCCAAATTGGTTCTAGCTGGTAAAATAATGGCCATGGCTCATTTAGATAAGGGGTGTTTAATCCTGCTCCTGGGGGGGAGGCCCTCGTGGCACAAGCACCAATAAAACACACTTGATCCAGCCAATCAAGCTTTTCAGTAACACTAGAAACTACCGGGCAAGTGTGCTGGAGCTAAACTCTGCAGGATGGAGCGTTGCAGGAACAGAAATGGACAGATCTGATTTAGAAGGTTGATCAGCATGGACAAGCTGATGGGATCTGGTTGAGTTGAGTAAACTAAGCATTGGCCTCCTTTGGCAGGGCTTTTCCAGCAGGGTAAAAGAGAACTTTGATCTCCACACAAAACAAAAAATCAATTTCATCAGAAGGAACTCTGCATTCAGAGAGTAGTGAAGCCTACCTTGCTCTTCTTATTGAACAACCGGAATGTTTTATTCTTGTTCCTGCTCAGCAGCTCTAGAGGACCTTTAGGAGTGCCCAGGCTGCTGTCCGAGGAGGCCCGGTTGATGCCCTGACTGTAATCCTCAAACTCCAGATCTCCCGGTCTCTCAAAGCCAGACTTGTGTTGCTCTATAAGAACCACAGAGTCCTGAATAACACAGAGAAGTGTTAGCTACTCCATGTGTAGAGGCATGCAGAGGGTTGACTGCGCTCTCAAAGTGGCAGGCTTAATGCAAGGGTGATTTATTGAGAGCAGGAAACGAAAATGCTTTTTGTTTTAAAACAACTGAGAACTCACATTCCTCTCGTTAACATTCGTGCCAGCTCTGGTTATGCCCTCCAGACACTTCCCAATGATGGGCATGACGTGACGCTCTGTGTCTGCAAACAGAATGTAACCCTGTGCCAACTTTTTGATACGCCGTTCATCCATGTCCTGCAGCCTCTGCAGTGACCAAACATACATATCAGTATGCACAACGCAAGACTGCCTGGGATCATTCCTACAGTAAGCTGAGAGGAACCGATGTGTCTCAGCATGTTAGAACTGAGGCATGTGCTTCTTACATTGAAAATAAGGGGCATGTCCGTGAAGTAGAACTGATTTTGTTCTTTGTTGTACTTCTGAAGTTGTGAAGCATAGTCGTTTTTACACTCCTCTGCTATGTGCGTTCGCATATGAGCCTGCTGTTTGGCCTGCATTTACACGTAGAAGTAAAGATAAAAGTGAAATCAGATACCTGTACATAAAGAGGAACAAGGAAACAACAACGCATTTGGATATGATGGAAATGTGATGGGAGGATGGGAGGATGTGCATGCAAGGGTGTGGCAAGACCTGTGAAACCTTTTGGGGGAACATAAATACCTTCTCCACATCGGCTTTGGTGGCATTGAGGTCCTGATCTGTTTTCTCTGCATATTGAGCAGCCTTCTCTGCTTCTCTCCACTCCCTCTCAAATCGCTTTTTACTCTACCATGAAAATAACATCCACCAGATAAATCAAAGTGTTTACATACACAATGCTCTTGTTTGCAACCATTACAGGGGTATTTTACCCCCAAATTAAGACTGTGTCATCATTTCCTTTCATGTTGTTTCAAACCTATGTCACTTTATTTCTTCCACATACATATTACTAGTGGCTATGACAGACAAAACAAAGGAGTTTGGCACCACTGAATTCAAGCTTGCTTCTTATGTCCCAATATAATGCACTGTGCCATTTAACAAATAGAAAAGAGTAACATGTAAACAAGAGTCTCATTTCACATGCAGCTGTGTCTGTAGAGGGCAGAAAGCTTCAGATTCTAGTGAGAATTTGATTAAAGAGAAAATCTAAAAAGCTGCTAAAGTGAAATTGTTGGTCTGTATTGGTTGTTAGAGAGACCATAGTTTTCCAAATACATATAATGCAAAGCATTTAAAATCTGTTGTTATGCGCCATATTTCTGTGAAATAGAGGCAAATTTTTCAATTGAAAACAATGCAGTAGGAGTGAGACATTTTATTATACAATTTTATTAGATAACACTATTTCCCCACCATTGTGTGATCTGTTACAACAGTAGAAAAGACACTATAAAATTTGGACGTTTTTTCTTTTTACTATGGGCATTTATAAATTAATATGATCAATTGCGAATATGTTATCTGTTTCTGTGTTTGAAATATCTGCTCACTGTTAACTAATTGAAAAATATCAGCTGCTTCATTATTCAGTATTTGAATGTATGTGTCTGTTTACACTCCTGACCCTCACCTGACCAAACACAACGGCCACAGAAACGATCAGCAAACAATCACTTTCAATCCCCCAATACAACCCCACAACTAAGCAGAAACAATAGATACAAAAGAGCACACTCCACACAGTCAGCGCTTATGCCACAAAGAGACGAAACGCAAATCTCTGACAGGGATGTAAACTCATCAAGCGCAGTCTGATCTTACTGTTCAATGACACGCTCAAAGACACAGTAGGGCACACAACCTTCACAACCTGTCACAGAGAGAAACTTACATTGTCAAGCTGCTTGTAGGTGCCCTCCAGATACTGTTGTGCTTTCTTGGCTTCTGACAGATGCTGCACATAACAGAGAGAGAGAAAAGAGAGTGGAACCATGGTCAGTGTGCTTTGGGCTTTCTAACATAAAATAGACATCCAGAAGTCTGATTCATGAGTTTAAAGGCTGCATGAAATGGATTTTCTGAATGCACGTTATAGATCTTATTATGAACGATTCATCCATGCATAGGTTTCTTTTTGGTGTGTCTTTGTGATTTTTTATTAAAATCACTCAAAATGCCAAATCATTTTGTCTGCTTAAACCCGCCCCTTTTTTTTTTTTTTACAATTGACTGCAAGCTCATATTCAGATCTACCTCCATACAATCGACAACCAATGGACAGAAACAAGTCCCTGCCCTGCTTTCTTCTTTTTAGAAAATCCATTCTACTCGAATCTATATCACAATACAGCAGAAAAGCTCTGTCTCTACATTGCATTTCGTTTCTACTTTACTTAGTGCTTTTCAAGGGTCTTGACATATGGTTGCTTAGGTGTTTTGAATGGACTTTTTTTATTGCTAGGAAGCTCCAGCTAGTTGCAATGGTGGTCGCTTGGTCATATACAAATAGTTGCTAGGGTGTTTGTTTACTGGCCAACCTAAAAGTCTCTGATATCCTTAGCTCTAGATACTCCAGTCATTCCTTCTATGTATACCTATGTGATTTTTTTTCACCCATTTTGTAATCTGCCAGGCAAAAATATGATGTTTACAAAAGAAAAAGCACAACTCTCTCAAACAAAGCATATTTACCTCATAAATCTAATGTCATAAATTCATGTCTGCAGGAGAAACATGTTGGGTGGAGTTTAATACTTGGGGTTAGCCATTTGTTCAAATCCCTAACTCTAAGTATGAGCAATGGTAATAGCGATGCTTGTCTTAGGAAGCAAGAAAACAAGAGGAGACAGCGGAGGTTATATAGCGAGCATCTACTGTTCTTTATGAAGATCGCCAACGCATTCCTCTGAAAGTGTTGAACAAATCAAATTGAGACTTCCAACCCAATAGACTTGAATGTTTCTTCTCAAACAAGCAGTGTGACATGTTCTTCTCTGCCTCTGCCTCTCCTTCATGCCCACAATCCCCTTCTCTGCGTCTTTCCTGGCCCTCTGTCCCACATCATACTTTATTTTAAGCCTGGCCCAGTTTCTCCGTCTGCCTCTCTCATTCTCTCACCATCTTGCGCTCCTGTTTGAGCTCCTGCAGGTACTTTGTGAGCTCAATGCAGATATTGATCATCATGTTCTCTGCGATCAGCTCCCTCTGACCCGCATAGTCGTTCATCTCATTCAGGATGTCCATAAAGGCCTGGTGATTGGAGAACCTAAACAAAAGTGATACGAATGAGATGTAATGTGCATTGGTAGTAAAAATGAACTTTTCAGTCATTTGTGACGACTTATTTTAAAAATCATGCTCATTTGCACCAATTAACTTATGAAATATGAATCATTAATTTCAGAGCAATTTGGGAACTGGTTTGACCAAAACCAATTGGTTTAAACTTAATTATGAGTTGCATGCAATTTACTCTATGAATTAGATGTATGTATCAAAGTTTAACCACAAAAAAAATATAGATTAATAATTCTATTTACCAAAGTAATTTCCATGATTTTAAGATTTTACCAACTTTTCCAAGCCTAAAAATCCTTTTATCATTCTTTGTACAAATTATTATGCATGTAGTTTTTAATGACCTTATACATTTTACATACACTTTTACCTTTTGTGGAACAAGGTGAAAGTCTATATAAAGTATTACAAAAACAGGGTATCTGCAGGTTTTTTAAAGGGGGGGTACAATGGTGTTTCGTGTATGCAGAGTTGTTCACAGTGTTAAAGAGAAGGATACTCTTGCTAAACATGGCCAAAGTTATAAAAATAATTTAGAAGAATGACTGAGAATTTCTGTGCCGAAAATCTTACTTCCGGGTTGGTCCAAGTTTGACGTAGACAAGGAACATAGGAACATAGAGCGGAACTCCTTGAGCATTTCTTCTGGAAAAGCGCACCCGCGCACACATTGGCCAGAGGACAACGAGCTTCAAACTCGTCTGCAGCGCTTCATTGGATTTGTTCGAGAATGCTTTCAAATAAGTGCATTTTTGGATTTGAGGGAAAGTTTCCCATGTTCGGCTTCCCCAAGAACCCAGCGTTACATGAACAGTGGATGCAGTATGTTTTTCCGGGGCAGCAACGGAGTGTATCATGTGCGTTTGTGTGTTCTGGTCATTTGAGTGACGAATGTTTTATAAACAAGGCCCAGGTTGACACTGGATTTGCACATTGTTTGCTAAAAGACCCCATTCATGTAAGTACAATTGCATCAGTTTTCTGTATTTTGTTGGAAATCAGCACATAAGTGAATATATGTTAATGGAAACAACACGAAACCTCAGTATTATAACTCCGCCCACGGCACGCCTCCAGGAGCTTGGCTTTTTCCGGAAAGAATCGGAAAGCTGTATTTTTCTTTTATAAATATGATAAAACTAAAGGCTTTTTGGATATATGAAAAATGCAGTACTACTCTATAGGTACTCAAAATTAACATGGCTTCTTAAAAATACTAATTCATTCGTTGCCTGCAGGAGGCGCTTTCAAAGGTTTACAAAAAAGATTTTTTTTGTAATATCTAACATGCATATTAAACTATATAAAAAAAAATTAAAAAAAATATACAATTGTTATTATGACAAGAAAATAACAACCAATATTATAGCCCGCTTTCACAATCCAATAAAGCCCTGATGATTAAAAACTATTTTCAGTTTCACATTGAAATACTCCACATTACAGTGGTTCAATGTGGTGCGAATGCAGTTTCATCACCTGTGGCTGATTTCAATATTTCCCGTTTTCCATGAGTGACTTCATTAGTTTTGCTGTCCAGAGGGAGCATATGTTAAGTCATTTACAGGTGTATGCATATGTTTGTTGATTTCATGTGCTTTTGTTTGGAGTCGGCAACAGCCCCATAGGTACTGCTGCTCAGTCACCGTAGCAACATCAGACATAGCTCAGCGTACCACAGTGATCTGATTATAGTGACTGGGGATTTGTCAGCTTTCTTCTCTCATATCACATTGTTAAAGTTAGACAGTTCACTTGTCATCACAATTGTGAAGAAAAATAAGTCAATCATGCAGCTTTGGAAGAGTGTGCAAATTTACCTGCATTCCTGCTCTTCTTTGCTGCCTCGTTTAGGGCTGTATTTCTTAGATAAATTCCTAGGAAACAGAAAAAAGACAGTGCCTGATGGATCAACTACATCATAATAATGTCACTTGCAAGTGCTCAGGTTTCAAACAGCAAAAGGTTGAATAATATGCCACGTTGGAGACGAGCAGGTGGTTGTGCAGCATTTGCATGGGACATTGTGTGCAGAGCATTGTTCTTTCCAAAACTCAGACATCAGGGTATTTTGGGTATATCACACGGAAATTTTCTTTAATATTTTTTTCCCATTTAACTAACAAGGAAAGGGAGTTTCCAGTGTCAAAGTTTTATTCTCTCTACACTGAATGTGAAAACACTGCGTGATGTGGCATGATCACAATCAGTGAAATGTTTGTATTTATTTTACTGTCATCCTGAAGCAAGTTTTTGGACTAAAGTTCACCACAGGCTAGCACAACAATACAGAAATATTACAGGAATACATCAATGACAACACTATTTCTTTGTCTGGCCCAATTAAATTGTTTTAAAAATACATTAGAAAAGGAATTCATACATACATTTGACTTACAAAAAACTCATATATGATATTTTTGGTGTCCTGATGTCATAATGAACAAAAGACAATTTTTTTGCCATGTTTTGGGCGAAAAGGAAAGGTAAGTTATGTGGTGTGACAAGCAAAAATGATTTTTATATTTTCATATATTTTAAAATATAGTTTTTATTTAATGTGTAAGAAAATATCTTAATATTTTTACTTAACTTATATACGACATAACATTTTTGGAGTCGTTATAGGCATAGTTCACACCAAAAGGAAATCATTGACCCACGTGTCATCAGTTACTCACCCTCATGTCATTTCAAACCTGTATATATGGCTTTTGTGTTCCACAAAAGAAAGAGGAGATTTTGAAGAAAGTGGGGAACCAAAAAGTTTAGGTTCCTATTGACTTCCATTGTATTTTTTGTACATACAAAAAGTCAAGCAAGTCAATAGAAAACAAAACTGTCTTGTAAACCAACATCCTTCAAAACATTTTCATAGTAAATCATGACGGAATTTTTTGAATTGTTGGTTTACTTTCCCTTTAAATGAAAACTTTTATTGAAAAGTTAAATATTGTTATTCCAAAACCAAGCCAACATAAATTCAAATTGTAAATCTTTATTGTCATAGACCCATAAACCAAGTGATTGACAAAATGCAAAATGCCCTGCCATTTGTCACAGTCAGTGAAGACTTACATGGAACAAGCAAGGCTTGTTTTCTATTTCCATTGACCAAATACAACGGTGTAATTGAAAGTGCTGGACCTCAAAACCAAAGTAATGAAATGTTGCATTTCTTTCCTCCTCCTGCAGATACGAATTAGAGGCAGACACCAAAGCTAAGCTGCTTTCCACACTTTCACTCTATCCATCCACATCCCCTCAGTCATATGCTCGTCTGCTCCCACTTCCTCTCTTCTCTTACAGCGGGAGGGAGGAAAGAAAGAAGTAGCGGTTGGAAATACGAATAATCTGGCAGAGATCAAGCAAGTGTCAAGGCCTAGTCATGAATGAGAAGGGTGCAGGCGCAGATACACTTATCCTCTGGGCCAAGGCCAACGCTACAGCTCAGAGGTGTCAACAAGTTCAGTTCTGCCCCAAATAAGTCATAAGACACGAATATTTCACAATCAGACACAGCTCTGGGAAAAACACACAATAGCATGCAAACACATGTTCACGCATAGACACAGCTATTCAGACCGGAGAGCCTACATAATAGAATTTCTTACCTTAGCTGCTTGGCGTAATTCTGTTCGATCTCTGTTCGCTCCTTTACAAACTTCACATATTTCTCCACCAGGTCCAGCCCAGATTGTGTGTGTTTATCAATGATGTCACATTGGTCCTGCAATACAAAATCAAGACTTATCCTTCAAATAAATGTAAAAAATGTAACTTTTTATTTTGATTTTGATTTGTCAGACACTGTTCCAGATCCATTATATTGTGCTGGTCTGACTTCACTCTTCATTCTTAGGTAGCTGTCCTTTCACAATAACTACAATTCATGAAATTATTATGGGGAAGCATGACACTTTCACTGTATTGATTTTCATCATGCTATACCCTACTCTAAAACTAAAAATACTGAAAGTAGATTGCAATGTATTTGTAAGAAACATGAATTGGAAGAACCCTTGTCAACTGAAAAGTGTGAAAAAAACAAGAAATTAACCACTAAGCAATAAAACGAGAATCTCTGGATAATGAGCCTCTGAAATCATGACCTGGCGAATCAGCCCAGTATCACTGGAAACACAGTCTTATGAATAATTATGACACATGGCATGTCATCGATGGATAGCGCTTCACTATGCCACATCCTGTGATGTTGAAATACTGTCTGTGGATTTTAAACCTGAAAATAAAAATAGTTTTTGATTTTAAATTAACGAATGTTCCCTATGATTTGCAAAACAGCATCTGTTAATGTCACAGAAAATCTAGTACAATATTCCATGACCCTTTTAAAAAGCTGGTCTAAATAGATAAATGGCTGACAAAAAAGGGACGTTGAAACACTGCAAAACAGCTAATATGAACCAGAAAGGACCAGAAAATGGGCAAACCACAGAGATTTGGTCAGTTAGAGGCATAAAGCTGAATCAGAATTTTGAACTTTTTGGTTTAATGTAACTGATTATAAAATCTCCCTGATCTTCATGTTCTCGAGGAAATGTTTTCAAGGGTTAAGCTTTAGGGGATCTTTTCCATATTCATATAATCACAAAGTTGTTAAGGTACTTCAGAAAACATCAGTGTCATGTTGTTGCATCAAGATACATGCAGGGCATCCAGCCCCAAACCCTGGTCAGAGCTCTGCATAACATATTTAGAGCAGAAACCTTGCATCAGATTGTGTAAAGTGATGGCCTGACCATAACAACTTCCTCACTGGAAACAATTAAACTAATTTGAGAACAGATAAAGTGAAAAAGAGGAAGAGCAGACTGCCAATGGAAGAGTATTCCAGTTTTTACAGAAACAGCTAGACTTAAAGGGTTAGTTCACCGAATAATCAAAATTATGTCATTAATAGTTATTAATATTCAGCTTTGTTGTTTGTCCAGCTCGTGCTGCTTGTTAAAGAGATAATCACCGTAGTACTACAATGAAGCAATTGACTCAAAACCAAATGCATCTTATATCAGGTAAATAATATATACACCGGCTGAAATGTTTTGAAATCACTTGTACCCTACCTGTTCGAAAACATCCAGTCTCTGCCTGTGTCAGTTTGAGTCTTGGTAAAGTTTTAAATCCCTGCCGCCATGATGCTGCTCTGCCGGTCACTGATTATGGAAAGTCAAACATAAATCTATAGGGGTGGTTGGATTTATTCACGCACTTTCAAATATTTATTTGAAGCTTCTTTCTTTTCAGATTCTTATTCACTGCTTTATCATAATAGGCTGCATATTAACTTATTGGGAGGAAACCGCAAGTTCTGTGTGAAATCGGACATTTGAGCTCCCCCATATAGTCAAAATGGCATAATAATAACAGCCCGCGAATATTCGACTGTGAGATTGGTAGTCGAATCAGGCTCCTCGAATCGAAGCATCGAATCGTCGACTATTTGGGGTCACCCCTATTGAGCAGCAAAACAGCATATAAGAATAATTTCCTAAATACCAATATAGGAAATGGTTATAAAAAATGCTGGGTTGTTTTCAGCTTTGGGTCAAATATGGACTGACCCATTTTTTGGGTCAAATTTTTTAAGAGCGTAATATTTCACAACATTACTACATTTCTCAAATAAATGCAGCCTTAGTGAGTGTAATAAGAGTCTTCTCATGCAATATAAAAAAATAAAAAAAAATCCAAACTTTTGAAAAATTGTAAATATATATTAGGGGAAATATAAATATATATTATATAAATATAAATTCACTAGAAAAATGTATGCCTTTTTATAAAAAAAAATGTTGACAAATGGTTGAAAATCTGGGTTCCAGGTTTTCCATGACCATAGGAACACTGCACTGCTGTGATCGTCAAGTGTTTCAACACTCTGCATATGATGACATTGAGAAAATAATCTTCACATTCTATTTACACCAATAAATAAACACCAACATCAAGCCATCTGCAATGCTGAAGCGAGTTATGTGAAAGGGCCATTAATGTATTGTCCTGCATCTGCCCACACAGAGAACATCCCAGAGATCCCCTGCCTCTTCACAGCCTATGATCTTATAAAGTTATCTGTGAGAGGCACAGGGTTCCTCAGGGCTTTAAACTCATCCTGCCACAAGCGTTTGAGCAGACAGGACACAGGAAGTGGAAGTCTTCTCCCCTTCCTGCTGTATTTCAGTTGTGCGCAACAAAAATATGAATATCCCATGCTATTTCCTACTGCACGCCCGAAGCAAAACAAAAACAGACCTAGGGACTAATTTGACAAACATTTGTCAGCATTTTCCCAAATAAAAAAAAAACATTTGAAATGCTCCAGTTTGGCTGTGTTGTTCCCTTTTCCCAGTTCCTTATTTGGTGGGGCAGTGTGTTACAATTCAAGTACGGGCCTGACCATTTTTGAGAGCCGATATCTTGAAACACCCCCCACCCCCTAAGTGCTACCTCCATCTGCCTGGACCTAGATGTGTGTTTTGAAGTGGGAAGGAGGGAGTAGCCTTTGGGATGACATTCCTAACAAGCCAAGCCATGTCCTGACTCCGCCTCCTCCTACTCGCTCCTCTCTCCTCAAAATGGAGACCATTAATATAGAACAAGAGAAGAATTTTCTACCCCCTCACAACCCACTCACTCGCAAAAATAGAGTGCTTTTCAACTTCATTCAAAACAAAGTCACAAGAGGCAGTTGTTTATGTCGACGATAATCACAAGCTAAGCTTCTGTTTGCATGCAAATACATCAAATCTGTACATAAATGTTAATGTTATTGACCAACCAGAATTCCTATGCGGTAAGAAAATGAATGTCACAAAGAAATGTTAATACCCACAAATCAGAAGTAATATTTTAATTATTTATTAGGACATTATTCTTCATTACAACTACAGTAATAGCTAAATTCTAATTATGATAATGTGAAAAAAATATATATTTTTTGATATTTTATTTATTAATTTATAAATTAAATGCATTTAGTTTTTTTGCATTACAGTAGGCTACTGAAAATTAAGGGTGTTCAAAATGATTACAGTGATTACAATGAAAATAATCTTTAAAATATCTGAATTGTCTTAAAAATAGGCTACATGTTCTTCATGTGATTGTCTATATAATTTATTTAGAACCAACGCATTTCTTGACAGTTCTTGAAATTGACGTGAAGAAATAAAATGTTCAAGGGTTAGTTCATCCAATTTTTGTCAACATTCACTAGCTCTCATCGATCCAAATTCATAAAACATGGTCAAGTACTTGGATATTTTTAATATTTATCACTTTTGTCTGTCTGTTAGAAAGTCTAAATAATCAATGTTTAAAACTTCTAAAAAGTATATATAGGCTTGGACTGATGGACAAAAATGATGAGAGAACGTTAAAAATATCTTCATTTATATGCATCACTAATGGGTTTGGAACGGTTTTGTGGATAAACTTAACCTTTAATGCAGTTTATTCACTAAAACATCTCTCTAAGATTTGAACCAGCGGTGGCTTCAATCAAACTTCACACCAGCTGCTATCATAACAATCTTAAAACCAACAGAGAGCCCCTTTGAAAACATCCATTCAAGCTATAAAAACAGTCCTGGGCATAATTTACAGCAGGGTTCCTCTTATCTGTAGCATTGTATTCTTCCCTGTCCTGACCCCTCCCTTGTACTTTTCCGCCATCATATTAACTCTTCCTTCCCATAATGAAAAGCTATTCTCCTAGCCTGAGCTACAACCTTCCCCATACGAGAGTCCACAGGGAAATGCCACTGTCCTTCGTCATACTCTAATGACTTAATAAGCAGCCTGTTGTGCAGCATTTCTCAAGACATTCAAAAAGAACTCAAACAAACACTAAAACCAACAAAAATTAGCCACTCTCTCATAAGTAAATGGAAATCTTGACCCGCCCAAAAATAGCTAGTGCATTAGCAGCAAAAGAGTGCACAGATGCCATAGTGTAGCCATGGGAATGGCACTTAATGACTAACCCTAACAAAACCAATTAGGTTAGACATTGCTTAGAGTGACGGTAAACCAAAGCAAGTCTTATGAGAACCATTGCCAGCACTTCCCAGTCATCAGGAACGCCTGAAGTATCTACACCTGAGAAACAACCCCAGCTATCACTTCTGTTTAATACCAAGCTGAAACTACTGTAATTTCCCAGCCTGGCAGTGGAGTCCCTCAAATAGAACGTAAAAGGGAAACTTTCTAGTGATGCAGAACACCAAAATAAACAGTGATGTGAACTGGATGATGCGTATTTATCAAATGAGGGCAAAACTAATTAGGCTGGTGCTGTAGAAGATGGAAAGGGGACAGCGGACAGAGGCCTAGGGGGAACGACAGCAAAGAGGTCAAACAATCCCCACCCACTTCAGTGCTCCATTTACACATTGCACGCATGTAAAATCTGCCTTTAGTCAAAAGAGGTGGAAACCTCTGTGCAGATGGGACGTTATGGGATGGCGGTCAGGTAAATGGAGAAACTTAAACAGGCAGGACGAAATACAGGTGATGATGATGCAATTCAGCAGTATGCACTGACTTTGTTTCTCTAACCCAGTTCTACACTGTCAGAGCTTTGAGTGACACAATGTGACCATAAAAATGTGAAAATTTTGGAAACATCCAGTGCTTTAGTTTAAGCAAACCAAGTTGGTCTCACTAAATAAAGATCATCAATACATGAGCAATTCTTTGTCAGGCGCCACTGATATGTAGAGACTGCTCATTAAACTCCTACAAATGATCTACAAAAAACACTGAAACCAAGCAACAAGTTTTGTAAAGTAAATTCTTAAACAAGCAGCTAGCAGTTAGCCTTGACAACACTATTAAGCCTGTCTGAGAAAGTAAACAAAGACAAAACACCTTTCCAAAACAGCATGAGACTTAAAAAAAAAAACCTAATAATGTGTAAATGTCAAAAGTTGTTGGTTATATCTCACCTATGCCTTATTAAACAAACAACTATCCCCTAAAAAATAAAAATAACTGGCTAAAACTGCTGGATAGATAATATGAAATTATTCATTAAGAGTTCAGTAACGTTATTCAACACTGAGTTTAGACGGATTCACTGATTAACGGTGATACTGTTGTTTTTGTTGCTGCTATAATTCTGCTCAACTTTGAGTTTAAGCGGATGTTCACATTAAACGTGCCAATTAATCGAATTCAATGGTGACAACTGACAACTTAAAAAAAAAAATAGATCATAATATCTGCCAGACAGTCTTTTGAAGCATTTATCATCTTCCACGTTGCAAGTAAATGGTCATAAATCACATTATTTAAGCCCGTGTAATCAATTGAGAGGATCTTGGATCGCACCGCGTCGGATATTTCTGGGAACAGAAGGATGAAACATAAACCATGAAAGTCTATCCTCCGAACTCACCCAAAGCTCAGTGCCCCAGTCCATGTTCCCAGCTCTCCTTCCTGCCACTCCACTCTATTAGGCTGAAAAGTTATCCCAACTTACAGGAGTAACAGATGTCCAAAATAGGATCAAAGAAAGCGAGTCTTTTCTTTTCCCACATTCACGCGCGACGCTGAACAGTTCTCTAACGGTACGGTACTGATCTCCAGCGCCAGCTAGTTTGCGGTGGCACAAAATACTTTTTCGTCGCAAAGCGAGATCCTTCATCTGGAATCATTGCCGCGTCACTCCCAGATCCCTAATCCTTAAAGGAACCGCCGCACAGTTTCCAGCGTTCAGATCCGCATGTCTATGGCAAGCCTTTGTAACATTAAATCTATAAGCTGTACTAGTATCTTTTTTCATTTTACTAGTACTTATTTTTAGACACTAGTATCTTTTCCATTAAGTACTAGTACTTATTCATTAGGTACTAGTGCTTATTCATTAACTACTAGTGCTTATTCTTTATGTACTAGTGTCTTTTGTAAAGTTACTAGTAGGGTTGGGAATCGTTAGAATTTTTCCGGTTCCGGTTCCACCTAACGGTTCTGGTTCTGATTCCGGTTCCATTAAAATCATTAAACAATTATAAAGAAATAGTGTTAAGGAAAAATGCACAATACTCAACTACTCAATGCTCAATACTGTTTATTAGTTACTGTCAACTTAATTTAAAGGTTGGCAATGTCAAAATGCAACATATATTACAGTGTACAGATCTTCATAAGTAGGGTGGGGTATTTTTAGAAATTTACTGGTTCGGCTTCTGGTTTCATTTAAATGAACTATGTGTTTTACTATTTTTCCTTCACTGAATGTAGCGTTGCTAGAAGGTAGTAAGTAATGTTGAGTAATGCTAGTCCATCAATCAGCATGTGTTTCAAAGTTTCTGTTTTTTACACTATCAATAACGTTTTGCTTTTCAAGCAGGAATAAGCTTGTTGGCAAAATAGTCCCTTGAGGGCTGAGACACTTGTTAATTTCCCTTAATTAATGAAATATTAACGGTTAAACTTAAACATGTATACACACTCTCCATAAAGTCCCTATTTTACAAATAATAATGCAGTCAGGAGATGGTGTGATGCAATGAGTGTTTTTTCCAAATTTTTAAACATTTAAAATGCATTAAAATAAATATGTTCTATCACTTTGTTTATCACTCTTGAAATGACCTGTACACTAAATAATCTAACCCTCATACAATAGCAGTCTATTTATTTAGTGGTCCAAGTTGAAGCCAGTATGTATATTAATGACAATATGGGACAAATATAATGTAATTTAGTGGCGGCAGGTGCAGCGCGCTGCCGTTAGATGTACAGTCAGACAAAACGATGTGCAGTTATCAAAGGCGTGAGTGCAAATACAGTCGTGGGAAACAATGTGTTCGGCAATTAAAGACGGGACAGCGCAAGGAGTCTGTGGAATGCGCGTCATTGGAATCAATGTGCTCAGTAATTAAAGAGGCAGGGAGGCGTGTCTGTTATATGGTTCGTAACATCCTTTACGGGAAACGTGTTAACAAAAAATAGAACTAATACTTATTTTTAAGTTACTAGTAACTTTTTAGACCAGAGATATCCCAAACTTAATAGATACTAGTACTTTTTAAATTTGCATTTCTGCCCAGTATGGTAATTGTATGTTGAATATTAATGAGCAAGCAGCATATAAGAGAGAGATTTAAAAGGAAACAGAAACAAGGAGATGGATGTACTTTTTTTAGAAAACCAAATAGAAAAGAAACAATTATTTGTACACAAGCACATAGAAAACTTATTTTTGTCAGTTTTTTAACTGTAATTACGTAAATATAGTAGCCTGATGTGTTTGATGGTCTTTGAGTGACCTCTGCTGGCAGGATGGAGATACAACACCAATTGTATTAGCTGTTATTTTCCTATTTTTTCACCAGTAAAAACAATAAATATCATACACATGCTGTATGTTAACTTTATTTTTATTTTTTTTCATATACAGTCATGCCCAAAAATATGGACACCCTTGGTAAATATGATCAAAGAATCCTGGGAAAATTAATCTGCATTGTTAATCCTTTTGATCTTTTATTTTTAAAAAATCACAAAAATCTAACATTTCATTGGATAATAAGAATTTAAAATTGGGGGAAATATCATTATGAAATAAATGTTTTTCTCTAATACACATTGGCCACAATTAAGAACACCCCTAGAAATTCTTATGAGTAAAATAACTCTAAAGTATATTCACATTCATATTCACAATTTTGAGCACTCCAGCATGATTATAAACATGAAATTATCCAGCCATTGCTTCCTGTTCCACAGAAATATAAAGAGGAGGGAAAGCCCAAATGCCCTTAATCATCCATCACAATGAGAAAAACCGAAGAATATATTTCTGATGTGCAGCAAAATATAAATGAGCTTCACAAATTAGAAATGAGCTAGAGCAGTGAAAATTCCCATTTCCACCATCAGGGCAATAATTAAGAATTTCCAATAAACAGAAAATGTTACGAATCTGCCTGGAAGAGGACGTGTGTCTATTTCATCCTAATGCACGGTGAGAAGGAGAGTTTGAGTAGCTAAAGACTCTCCAAAGGTCACAGCTGGAGAATTGCAGTTGAGTTTGGGAAGTTCCAGGAAATTCAGCTTTCGCTGTAGATGTAGCAGAATAACATTCAGATAGACGTTTTACTGATGAAACTTGATGAAAATAAACAATGACTGCGACAATATATGCTTTTATCTCTGCTCTTCAAACCATTGTGCGTATTTTTATGATAATTAAAGTTTAAAATGCAATCCTAATGCAAATTTACTCGTGTTGTATTACCATGTGGACTCTGATTGGACGGTGGAGAGGTATGTTTATGTAATGATCTGTTTAAATGAAGATATTTCCAAATGCATTCTTACTAGTTCTTAATGAGGTTGAAGATATCTCCATACGAACATGGACTCGGAGTTATTCTGTTTTTGATATCATCTTCTTCATGCCCTGAAGAAGGCCTCATGCCGCTACGCGTGGGCATTTTAAAGTTGTCCATTTAGGACATGTCATTTTTTCATTAAAGACATTTTAATTAAGGAGTGCCTCGGCTATCAGAGATTTCTTTTCTCTACACTGCCTTTTTAAATAAATACTAGTATCTAATAAATAAGTACTAGTGTTTAATCAATAAGTACTCGTATTTAATCAATAAGTACTAGTATATAATTAATAAATACTACCTAATAAATAAGTACTAATATCTAATGAATAAGTACTAGTACCTAATAAATAAGCACTAGTATCTAATTATTAAGTACTAGTATCTAATGAATAAGTACTAGTAACTTTACAAAAGACACTAGTACCTAAACAATAAGCACTAGTAGTTAATGAATAAGCACTAGTACTTAATGGAAAAGATACTAGTATCTAAAAAATAAGTACTAGTAACTTGAAAAAAGATACTAGTACAGCTTATAGATTAAATGTTACAAAGGCTTTCCATACATGTCTGCAGGAGTGAGAGAAGTTCATAAACAGAGAGGAAGGACATGACCATAATTTAATTATTAACACCACATGGCAACAATCATTAACAATAGTTTGAAAAACATTTTGTTCATTGATTAACATTCATTTTGCATTTTTGTACATAAGATATCCCAAGGGTCAGTGAGATAACGTGTCGGACCTATTAAACCGTTAAAATTATTATTATTATTATTATTATTTTTATTATTATTATTATTGTGGGGCATGAAGGATCTTATTAAAAGGCTCAGTATAAAAAAAAATAATTGGGGAAGGAGGGGGGGGGGTCAAAAGTAGCTTGGAATAATAATTTCATTTCATTATTTTGTTTAAAAATATTTTATTTCAAAATCATGCAGTTTGTTATTTGTGCAGCATTTTTCTCATTTATTGCACCATCATTATTATTGTTATTAAAAAAAGAAAAAAAGAAAACAGGCAGATTACTTGTAAAATAACTCCCAATACAGAATGTCAAACTTGTTTAACACAGAAAAAAACACTTCTATCCTGGAAATTATCCATCAGCTCTCTCTCTCTCTCTCTCTCTCTCTCTCTCTCTCTCTCTCTCTCTCTCTCTCTCTCTCTCTCTCTCTCTCTCTCTCTCTCTCTCTCTCTCTCAAAAAATAAAAAGTAAACAGCTATAAACACAAAAGAAACCTTTTTCTTTACACTAATAAATCAGAACCATGACCAAAATAAAGAAAACTATTTTGTTTTCATGTGACAAGATAATAAATTTTAAATGAATCGTTTTTTATTCATCTCAAACATTCTTCTTTGTCACTGAAAAATACCTTCCATATCATATACACAAGTGCATGCTATACAATATTAGACTTCACACATTATACCACAGATATTTATAGAATGTTATTTATTTGTTGTAAACTGAACGGTGTTTAGTATATTATCTTTTTTCAATTTAAGCATAATTCATCTGATTGAAACAGGATAAACTCACGCAGGGCCCCCATTGCTTAACGGTTGCATTTCATACTGCTTCACTGACTGTACATCATAATGTCCTCTTTTATTTCTCCTCAGCCGCAATAAGATCACAACTAAAATGAGGATGAAAAAAAGCAGTCCCAGTACCAAAGCAACAATAGCAAAGTAGCTGAGAGAGTCATCTAAAAGGAAAAAGGAAAACAAAAAGTATGTTATTGAAGAATTGATTTTTAACTCTGTAATAAACATTAATTTTGTGGTTAAATGTAAGTAATATATCACACACTAAAAAGAACTATCATTTAATATTTCATGGGGAATGTCATATTATTTTCCCAAACCTCTTATCTCCACTACAAATGTCTTTGTTAATTGATTGGCAAAGGTTGTTAAAGAAATATACATTAAAAAGCATTTTTCTCTTACGTAGGATGTTGATGGTGACTGTAGAATGTATAGTTCCACGTTGGTTTTCTGCGATTACTTGATACTGGCCACTGTCATTCCAATTGGGGAAAAACAATTCATGGTGGATAATATTTCCATTTTTGCGGAGGGATAATTTAGGCTTTGGGGATCCATCAGCTATGCAAGGAAATTGGAAGAGTGTTTTTTCTTTAACTTCGTAGCTCTCACTGCAGTTCAGTTCTGGAGGATCTATTGTGGGGAAATAACAATCTTAACTTCAAGACATGGTCAGATATAAAACGTCAGGTTTTAATACGGATGTTTCTGAAGAACTCTCACACTTACACTCTACTGTGATGTTTATAGAACAACTGAAATTACTAAGGACATTACTGGCAATGATTTCATATTGGCCAGAATTAAATTTGGTAAGAGGCAGAGAGGAATTGACTGATGATGCTTTGTGACTCCAGGAGATGTTTGGAGGAGGGTTACCCAAAACAGAATTTACATTTAAAGGATATGAATCCAATGAGGTCCCTGTCAATGGTGACCAGCTGTTACAAGACTGAATGTTTGGAGCATCTGGAAAGGAAGAACATAGAAAGGTAAGATGAACATATTTATTTATTTATTTTTATTTTGGGAGAATTTCTTGCTTCTTTACATATGTGGAGACAATATTTTGTTCACTAACAATATACAGTAAAGTAGAGAGCGTCTGATGTTTCTTTTGGAGGAGGTTGAGGTCCTTCTGCTCCCAGATCCAGCTCTGCTTCGCACCAGTATTGAGCTCCATCATCAGCTCTGACTGGACGGATCAGGAGTGTGGTGTTTACATTCACTGGAGTCCTGCTATCCTCAGTGAAGTTGGTTTGATCCAGCAGAGTCTGTCCTTTATACCATTTGACAGTGAGATTCTGAACAGGAGCCACATCGTGAACATCACACTGAAGCTCATACTGCTGTCCCTCTATCATTGGTCCTCTGTGATTCACAATGCTGATGGACACACTGTCTGGAGTCTCTGTGGAGGAAGATTTACAAACTCTGAAATCTGCAGTGATGAATGTACATTTATTAGATATTTCTGAGAATGAAAAGACAAAAAAATCAATAACTGAAACTGACTGTAAATAATGACTGGGAGCTCTACTTGACACTGTCCCTCATAGTTTATGTAGCAGAATGGCTGAATGTCCCATTCTGTCAGGTGTGACACTCTCCATGTGATCAGACTGTCTCTGGTTTTGGGCACTGCTCCTTCACTGGCTTCCCATCCCATCCCTTTATGTGAGACTTGAGTGCTACAGTTAACTGCAACAGAACCGTTGTATCTCACAAAAGCTATCCGTGGGATGAGTTTAATAGGACATTGATTCTCTACAGAAAAGGATCGATGAAGCTCTGTAACAGAACAACAGCATTATTTAGAATCTATTATCTCTACAATATGTTATCACTGCAGCACTCTTTTGAACAGTGAATGTAAAAATTTGAAACTGTAACTTAACACTGTCTAAGGACAAAGAGTTAGATGTGTTTATTCAAAACTGACCTGTAGATTCGATGATGAACACTTTGCTGTCACTTCCCAGATAGTTTGTGGCGTTGCACATGTAGTTTCCTGGACTGAGTGTGGAGGACTGGAGCACTGCGGAACTTATCTCTTCTTTCAGATGATCTGAGTGCCATGTGTATGTAGGAGCCGGGTTTGCTTTCACTGTACAGTTTAGCGTCAGTTTAACCTCATCCTTTTTAATGATGGTCTCTGTTGAACTAGAGGGTTTTGGTTTATCTGAGGAGGACAGAGAGACATTTCTCAGTACACAGCACCCTAATGAGCAGCTGTTATTAACAGATTGCTAAAAATATTGTACTGAAACCTTTTTATTTATGTTAATGCAATTCATACTATGTAATATATGATCAAAATTATCTGTTAATGTGCCAATTTCTGTATTTGATGAAATACGACCATTCCTTCAAACTAGAAGGCCCATCAGAAAATATTAATTTAATTAAATGGCAATCATGGAAACAATAAACTTACAGTGTACTTCAGCACTGAGAGCTTCCAAAGATTTTGTAGAATATTGAGGTTCTTCTGCGCCCAGATACAGCTCTGCTTCACACCAGTATTGAGCTCCATCATCAGCTCTGTCTGGACGGATCAGGAGTGTGGTGGTTACATTCACTGGAGTCCTGCTATCCTCAGTGAAGGTGGTTTGATTCAGCAGAGTCTGTCCTTTATACCATTTGACAGTGAGTTCCGTAACAGGAGCCACATCGTGAACATCACACTGAAGCTCATACTGCCGTCCCTCTATCATTGGTCCTGTGTGATTCACAATGCTGATGGACACACTGTCTGGAGTCTCTGTAAATAGATTTCAGAGATAGTGATATTCACCATTACACCATTACAAGTGAATTCAAGAAAATATTTTTTTGGGGCAACTCACTGTAAATGGTAACTGGAAGATCCAGTGAACAATTTGTTTTATAAGAGTACATGTAACAAGTTAGCGTCCTCTCCCAGTCTGTCACATTCACACTTATGATGATGTCGTCATTATTCTCTATGGTGTCATCAAATCCTTCCCAACTCAAACCGAACTGGTCTGTTTTGCCAGTGGAGGAGCAGTTCACTGAAAATGATTTTCCATATTCAACAACCACATAATCAGGACTGAAAAAAATGGGGCAGTCTGCAAAAGAGAACAAACAAAGCCAAAGCATTATGATAAAAATAATCTATGTGCAAAGTATTATTATTACAGTTGCTAAGTAAAGATATAAACATGTCATGTCTACTTGTTTTTCACCAAATGGCTTTGCTACAGACTCAAATCTTTGTGATTGATGTAAAAAAAAATCTGATAATCATCAAAAATTTTGCATTTATAGTTTATGTATTGTGTGCCTTGTTTTTACCCACAGAAAGTAAAAGCGCCATTCCTTAAACTAATATTTCATCAAATGAAAATGTGCTGAAAATGTACTCACCCTAAAGTCATCCAAGATGAAGATGAGTTTGTTTCTTCATCAGAACAGATTTGAAAAAAATTTGCATTACATCACTTTTACATCACTACATTTAGCTCACCAATAGATATTCTGCAGTGAATGGGTGCCGTCAGAATGAGAGTCCAAAGACCTGATAAAAACCTCACAATAATCCACAAGTACTCCACATGACTCAAAAGCAAAAAGCTGTGTTTTTGTAATAAAGAAATCCATCAAGACGTTTTTAACTTCAAACTGTTGTTACTGGCTAAAATATGAGTCCTATATCCATAATATTTCTTTCTCCATTAATACAGTTTTTCGGTCTAAATTAGGAGAGAAATATGCACAGACCAAGCACTGTTTACATGTAAAACAGTCCAAAACAGTTCTAAACAAATATGCTGCGGGACTTTTTCACTGGAGTAAGCGTTATTATAGACTAAGGACTTGTTTTGGGCCAGAAGAGACTGTTTAAACTTAAAATGCCTTGATGGATTTGTCTATTACAAACACACAGCTTTTTGTTTCACAAGATATTCATTGATGGATGGGAAACATGTGGATTTTTAGTGTATTATTGTGATGTTTCTATCAGCTGTTTGGACTCTCATTACGACGGCACCCATTCACTGCTGAGGATACACTGGTGAGCAAGTGATGTAATGTTAAATATCTCCAAACTGATCTAAAGAAGAAGCAAACTCATCCACATCTTGGATGGCCTGAGGGAGCATACATTTTCAGCAAATTTTCATTTTTGAAAGTCTGTCATCATTTACTCACCCTTATGTCTTTCTATGTCTTTGGTACTAAAAAGAAGATATTTTGATATAAAGACATCCAGGTTTAGAACGGCATGAGGGTGAGTAAATAATGACCGAATTTTTGTAACATTTAACAGTTAATGTTATTATTGTTCTCAGTACTGCATTGTATAAGTTAATCATGGGTCTTTTAATTTTAATAAAAAAAAACTAAGCTAATCTGACTTTGCTGCAGCCTGGAATTAAACTATTGGTTTCGTCTGGTCAAAGGAGAATTGGCCCCCGACTGAGCCTGGTTTCTCCCAAGGCTTTTTTCTCCATTCTGCCACTGATGGAGTTTTGGTTCCTTGCCGCTGTCGCCTCTGGCTTGCTTAGTTGGGGTCACTTCATCTACAGCGATATCGTTGACTTGATTGCAAATAAATGCACAGACACTATTTAACTGAACAGAGATGACATAACTGAATCCAATGATGAACTGCCTTTAACTATCATTTTGCATTACTGACACTGTTTTCCTAATGAATGTTGTTCAGTTGCTTTGACGCAATGTCTTTTGTTTAAAGCGCTATATAAATAATGGTGACTTGTTTTGACTTAATAATTTAAAATAGTGTGTATACTTTATTAAAGAAATTGTTGTTCAGTGTAGAACATATTACATTTACATTTCATTTACGCATTTAGCAGACGCATTTATCCAAAGGTTGAATGTTTATAAATCATTAATTGAATGTTTATTACATTAAGGATCACAGGTAATATTGGAATAAAAAATTATATATTAATATATCATCAAGTCATGGTTGTGCTTCATGATTTTTCCCCCAAAATAAAAATCAAGATGATAATTTAATTCTTGATATATATATATAATTTTTTTGTTTTTGTTTTTGAGTGAAGGGAAACATCTGTTAATGTTTAATATGTCAGTTATGTCTTTTAAAAGAGTTTTGTTGTGTTGAAGTTTCTGTCATTACCATTGTGTGGAAGAGCAGAGCTTATGGTTAGGATATTGATAACTACATGTGGGTCATTCCAGAATTGCGGGTACATTTCAAGTAGAGAAAGAAAACAAAATATAGGATTAATTTTTTTCTGTTAAACTTTTTTATTTCCATAGAATGAACTTTAAATTCATCATTTTCAATATTTGCTGATCTTAAACTTGTAAGATTTAAAATAATAATACTGAACATCGATGTACTAACAGAAAAATCTGTCAACTCTGTTATAGACAAATTGGGTCAAATATATACAGTTAACAAATGTAACACAATTTTAAAACCTTTCATCCCTAAGAGAACTTTTGTCTTTTCATCCATTAATGCAACTTTAAGCATAATAAGATAAAGACTTTTTGTTTTGGAGTAAAAATATCAACACATTTAACTGAAAAGTTGCCTAGATTGTGTGCATTTTCTCTAAGCATGGCTTTAAAAATGAATGAAATCCTTTAAAACTCCATGCAGTAAGAATACTAGTTATGCTAATAAGATTCTGATCAATTTGTTAACAATAAAACACATATGATGATATTTTTTTAAGTAAAACCTTAAACAAACAGAGTTGACATTGATCATAACAGAGTTGACATTAAAAACGGAGTTGACCACCCATAGTTAAAAGATCAAAAACAACCACATTTTCTGGCAGTGTAATAAGATTCGAGTTGCAATGAAAACAGTGCAGCTTTATTCAAATAAATGTAAACAAAATAAACAAAGCTGACACTCCCAAACAGCAATTCTAGGGAGCAAAGCTAGACTAAATATAATGGGCGACATGGAGGTTATTTATACACAAATTTATACACAAAAGGCTTGCTCGACTTGAACCGGCGCTGCACAGACCAATCGGTTTATGACATCAAAGTACCGCGAGAGTGATTGAAAAGCATAAGAGCCATCTGCTGTCTAATCTGTCGGTTCACTTTGGTTCCTGAACCGCTTTCTTGAAAAACCAAGTGAGTTCTGTGTTGTCTTCTGTAGTTTGTAATTTTTTATAATCTTTCCTGACACAATTCGTGATATAATCTGATGCACTCTTTCTTTTTTAGTGTCTTGGTACTTTTGACTGATATTATCTATCAGTGCATCATGAAACAAGAGAGTTGTTTAAACCTCTGCAGAGACTTTATGTTTTCCTATTTGTTTCCTCGTTTTTGAACGAGGGGATTCAGACACACATGTCAGTCTCTGTAGGCGTTTCTGGTATTTTCAGAGAGAGGTTGTTTTCTTTTTCAGCAAAATCTTTAATTTTTCAATTTCTTTGTATAATTTGGAGTTTTGACGTTTTAATTTTCTTCGTCCTGACCTTCTTTGTCTGAAAATATAAAAACAAATTTAAATTTAAATTGAATTTTAAGTAGCCTATATTCATATTTTGTTTGCATAGAAAAAATATCTTTATGTAGTATTTAAATGTGCATTATGCCCTAACCCTACCCTAACCCTATAGAGTTCTAAAATTACATATTTAAAATGTGTATTAAAAAATCTTGAAACAAATTGATTATACCATTAAGACAATACTTTTGAAGTTATTTGTTAACAATCCTAACAAAGAACTTAACTTTCCTTGATCTACCTATGTCTTACCATATATAACGTTATATAATTATAGACTCTTGGACCTAATGTTACCTGGATATCTGTGGTTCAGGACTTTGTGGTGGTGTCATCTCTCTTGTCTGCCCTGCATTTTTCCTTTTGTACCATCTATTTCTATCTTTTTGCAGATTTTTTGCCTTCCTTACAGGGTCGGCATCTCGCCGTGCCATGTATTGCCATTGCCTTTCTGCTGCTGACAGTTTCATCTGCCTATAATTAAACTTATTAGATAGTCAGTAATCGATGGTGTGGGAGTCATTTAGTCAATATTTCCCACTTAAAAAAATCCTAAATATACATAAAGCATAATTTTTTGTGGTAGTGTAATATAATTTGTATTATTATTGAAAACGGATTCAAAAAAACTTTTTTTTTTTTTTTATAAAAAAAGGTTTATCTTTGAGACTCGAAATGTACCCCCAATTCTGGAATGACCCATGTACTAACACAATGAGAAATGATGCATTGTTCAATGAGCAGCAGCTATGCTAATGCCAGTACAGTTACAAGTTTCCTCCTAATTGAGCTGCCTCACTGTTAAGAGTCTTATTAATTGTAATTCAAATATTCTCAAGAACAAACACAGACTTTTAAGAAACAACTTTAAATAAATGAGCACATTTCACTAATATTAAATTCAGTGTCATAGATTAAATTATTTTACATGATTTATTCAACCTGTCTTGTGCACATCTGTTAACATTATTGACTTGTGTGGTGTTGGCGCAGTGGATAAGTCACATGCCTGTGGTGTGAGAGACCTGGGTTCGAATCCACTGTGAGACACCAATGTGTCCTTGAGCAAGACACTTAACCCCGAGTTGCTCCAGAGGCGTGCGACCTCTGACATATATAGCAATTGTAAGTCCCTTTGGATAAAAGCGTCGGATAAATGTAAATGTTAACATTTCAAGAAATGTGTTTTAGAGTTTTTTGACCCATGTAACAGCCTTGAACATAATGCACAGCAGATATTAGGCAACAGACAAGCATTATTAAGACAGAATGCATTGCTTTTCACAACAGATATGGATATATCATTTTGTTTTTGGTGTAAGTGGTGTTTGTCAAGGCAAGCATTGGTTTTATCATTGCTCATACTTACAGTTAGGGAATAAAAGCTCAACTCTAACTACACTTTGGTACGTAACTGACCCTGCACCACAACAGGAATTAATGACAGATCATGTGGGTGGTTGCTTTTATTTTTCAAAGCAAGTAAAAAAACACCTACCATCCCACACAAAATACCTTTAGAGATGCCATTCATCCAAAACATCATAATAACCGCATCCATATAAAAATGTTTACTTATGGATTCAGCCTCTATAAAAGTTCTCACACATGAAATTTTCTAAATCATATCTTCTCACTCGGTGTAGAGGAAAAACAAATGTCAAACTTGTGATTGAAAACTTGAAGACTGCAGCATGAGCTTCGGTTTCTGTTTAGAGACTAACACCTACCACACCCTCTAATACCGTCTCAAAAGTCACAAAGAAGCTTTTGGCAAATTAAAAGTTAGTGGTCTCTGGCTTTAGAAATTAAGATCAGTTGTCAAATAAAATCAGATTGAACACTTTGGAAAAAATGATAGTTTTAAAACACTTTTTAGACATATAGGTCTATCCACATCACCAAAACAGCTTCAGTGTTATAATGGCTAAAGAAAGAAATACATAAAAACAAAAGAAATAGACAGGACTGCAAAAATAATGATGAACTCCCTCCATAGAAGACTTGTTGGGATTCTAGCTGTTAAAATACCTAAAAGTTGAAAGGATCTACAGAAAGACACTCAGAAAAGACAAAATGGTGAGAACTTACCGCCATGAGCAAGGCTGATCAGCAAGAGACCTACCAACGGCTGGAGTAGAAGCATCGTCAAGCAAGTGATAAGTAATAATGGCGGTAATGGCCAAGATGGATGATAGATGCAGAATCTCCTTCGATATTGTTTGTGAATAGGATTTATTTTCTCTTAATTGTGATAATGGTTTGAAGCATGGCAAGACATGTCTGAGAACAGGAAATCCTTCTATAAGCCACAGAAAGAGGAAAACCACACGCGTGATGCAATAAAAAAAAAGATGCAAAAAAAAATACAGAATATCTTATTAAAAATTTATACTGTTGTAGTTTAAAGAAATGAAGTAAAAAAAATGAATGAATAAAAAAATATGTGTGTGTGTGTGTGTGTGTGTGTGTGTGTGTGTGTGTGTGTGTGTGTGTGTGTGTGTGTGTGTGTGTGTGTGTGTGTGTGTGCTTTTGTTGATAGTCTTAGTTATCGTCTCGTCTTGGTCTGCTCTTATTCATGGGAAAAAAAGCTCATCATCGAACATTTTTCGTCATAGCCTTCATTATCAGAAAAAAGGCGGCAAAAAGTGGCACTTATTCTAAGTACTCAACTCTCTGGGTGCTCTGCTGATTTGTTTCTGTTTACGTTAAGCAGGTTTGATCATCATGGACACTTTCTTTTGGGAGTCGAGCTTTCGAGGAACTCTGCCCAGTAAACACCATCCTGTTATTGACTTCTGTATGGCCTCCTCTGTATACCACACCCCATTCAAGTTAGAGAAGGCACACATGTGGTACCATCAGCCAACCTTCTGGTAATGAGCACAGTTACCTATGGAGGATAGAGAACAGAAGGCTTTTAAAACAGTTTAAGTATAAACCATACAAATGAAGTGAAATACAAAAATATATATATATAATAATAAAATTAACCTGAGTAAGCGTCCTTATTGCAGTCCAAAGTTGTGAATGCTTTATTGTTGTGCCATGAGAGGGAGTCTCCCGCGTTGCCTTGAAATGGCCTGTGCCTAACCGGAGTCGGTACCAGTCACTCTCTGGTTCTATCTGAACGCTGTCATGTTACGCAAACATCTGTCACCCTTGCCAGTCTTCCATGGCTACCTTTAAACCTGGACGTATCTTTGCCACCCATGGATAATAGGTGTGAGATCAATGATGGAATAAAATACATGACTGGACAGATAACCTGAACAGATTTTAAAACTCTAGGTAATGTATCTTATACTTGCCAACTCTTGGCAAAAGTCATGTAGTGTATTCCAACACTACTACATTTATATTCATAAAACAGTATGAAAAAGTACCCGGATGACCTACTGTTTCCAGCTAATTTACAAAGTATGTAATGTATCCATTGGACACTTTACTATACCACGAGGCCATGGAAGAGGATTTGTGAACTTCAGCGAAGAGACATCTGATGCTGGTAGGTCATATGACAATGACAACATGTTGATGAAGTAAGAATTAGCTGACACTAAGTACAACCCGAATTCCGGAAAAGTTGGGACGTTTTTTAAATTTTAATAAAATGAAAACTAAGACTTTCAAATCACATGAGCCAATATTTTATTCACAATAGAACATAGATAACATAGCAAATGTTTAAACTGAGAAAGTTTACAATTTTATGCACAAAATGAGCTCATTTCAATTTTGATTTCTGCTACAGGTCTCAAAATAGTTGGGACGGGGCATGTTTACCATGGTGTAGCATCTCCTTTTCTTTTCAAAACAGTTTGAAGACGTCTGGGCATTGAGGCTATGAGTTGCTGGAGTTTTGCTGTTGGAATTTGGTCCCATTCTTGCCTTATATAGATTTCCAGCTGCTGAAGAGTTCGTGGTCGTCTTTGACGTATTTTTGCACCCCCATACCATCAGAGATGCTGGCTTTTGAACTGAACGCTGATAACATGCTGGAAGGTCTCCCTCCTCTTTAGCTCGGAGGACACGGCGTCCGTGATTTCCAACAAGAATGTCAAATTTGGACTCGTTTGACCATAAAACACTATTCCACTTTGAAATAGTCCATTTTAAATGAGCCTTGGCCCACGGGACACGACGGCGCTTCTGGACCATGTTCACATATGGCTTCCTTTTTGCATGATAGAGCTTTAGTTGGCATCTGCTGATGGCACGGCGAATTGTGTTTACCGACAGTGGTTTCTGAAAGTATTCCTGGGCCCATTTAGTAATGTCATTGACACAATCATGCCGATGAGTGATGTAGTGTCATCTGAGAGCCCGAAGACCACGGGCATCCAATAAAGGTCTCCGGCCTGGTCCCTTACGCACAGAGATTTCTCCAGTTTCTCTGAATCTTTTGATGATGTTATGCACTGTAGATGATGAGATTTGCAAAGCCTTTGCAATTTGACGTTGAGGAACATTGTTTTTAAAGTTTTCCACAATTTTTTTACGCAGTCTTTCACAGATTGGAGAGCCTCTGCCCATCTTTACTTCTGAAAGACTCTGCTTCTCTAAGACAAAGCTTTTATAGCTAATCATGTTACAGACCTGATATCAATTAACTTAATTAATTACTAGATGTTCTCCCAGCTGAATCTTTTCAAAACTGCTTGCTTTTTTAGCCATTTGTTGCCCCCGTGCCAACTTTTTTGAGACCTGTAGCAGGCATTAAATTTTAAATTAGCTAATTAAGTGGATAAAAGTGTAAAAGTTCTGTTTAAACATTTGCTACGTTATCTATGTTCTATTGTGAATAAAATATTGGCTCATGTGATTTGAAATTCCTTTAGTTTTCATTTTATTAAAATTTAAAAAACGGAATTCGGGTTGTACTTATACAAAGAGAGATGTGCAATGTTTTTTTCTAAGTTGAATTTGTTTGGAACTAGTTGCTTTGGCAGAAATATAATGCATTGTTCACTTAGCACAGATGCTTTGTGGACTTATTTACAGGCCTACTAGGTCAGCTTTACCACATAAGTAATATTTTGTTGTGTGCTCTTGATCCCAGGTCATTTCACGGCCCTTTAAAAGAGACAGTAAGCTGGGTCATTCCTACTTTTCAGTACCTTTTCATATCTTCGTCATGCATTCCCTTTTTTTAAAGATGACAATCAATCCAACTTAATAATACATTTAATTACACTTTACTTTAGACGGTATGGTTTGATTAGATATTGTGGCACAAGCATTATTTAAAAATTTCTGCATTGTTTTTATTCTCTAATTAAAATGTTGTAAACAAACCCTGTTTTCTTGAGACTCTTGTTTTAATTACACCTTTTATTTTCTATCTTCATTGTCTTGTTTTGTATTAAATAACAAAAGTCAATAAATGAATGAAATTATCATTACAGAAGTTACATCATTTGGGGTGGGAAAACATGTTTTGTGGAATTAGCTAGCTTGTCTCACTTTAAATATATATATATATATATATATATATATATATATATATATATATATATAATTTAATTTCAAATTAAAGTGTTTTATTTTAATACTTTTAAATGTCCTACAATTATTTTACAATTAATTTAAATTAATTCTACTGTATAAATATATTTCTTTTAAAGGAATAGTTCATCCACAAATGGAAAACTGGTGAAAACTGACCCTCAAGCCACCCAAGATGTAGATACGTTTTTTTGTTCACAGGAGAAAGCAATATTTAATGGATAGCGAACTCATATTTAAGCCAGAAACCATGGTTTGAAGTAATGTTGTTGTTTTTTTAAACCTCTCAATGGATTTATTACAAACAAACATCTTTTCACTTCAAGACATTAATAAATGGACTTGAGTCATGTAGATTACTTGTGGATTATTTACTCAGTTGTATGGACTCTCATTCTGACGGCACCCATTCACTGCAGGATCCACTGGTGAGCAAATGATGTAATAATCCACTTCTCCAAATCTGTTCCAGTGAAGAGACAAACTCATCTACATTTTGGATGGCCAGAGGCTGAGTACATTTTCAGCAATTTTAAATTTTGGGTTAAATGATTCCTTTAAGTACAAAGTTCTTTTAGTACAAATATAACTCAAAATCCTTCTTCAGTTGTACATATCAGCAAGAGTGTGTTTTAAAACCCATTAGTGGCTGCCATAACAGTGGCTTTAATTTGTATCTATCAGATGGAGTGGAAATGTGTCCTGTAATCTCACACCAGAGATGGAGGCAATTAGCATGGCATTGCATTGCATAACAAATGTTATGTGTATGTGTGTGTGTGTGTTCTTATGCTAATACACAGCTTTCATCCTGAGCTCAGCTCTCATAGTCTGTGAAGAGTAATGAGTGTCACCACCTCTGATTCCACTGTTTGGAATTCTCAGAAATAAAGCTTCCTGACTGCAGGTCACTGACCCTCCGGCCTTCCGAACTCCTACATGGGAAACACATATAGAACTCATATCTGGGATTCTCTTTTTTGCTAAGACAAGGTTCATTACTATTGCTCGTTAGGTTTAGAATTTGAACAAACCTCTAACCCTTACCTATTTAAGACAGGCTCAACCAGCCAAGATACCAGCAGCAAAATATTGTTTAATTATTGTTACTAAAAAAATCCAATAAACATCCAGTTAGCTTTCCACTTAGACTTATGCTCTCCTATATGCATTCACTTACCACTGTACATAAGTACCTAGTAACACTGAACACCTTAGAAAACACATAACCACAAACTGAAACAACTCAAAACACCTTTGAAATACTAAAACAGTGCCAGCTACACCCTAGCCTTTAGGGATTTGTAGGCTACCTGGAGGTTTAGTCACAGGGTAACTGATGTAAGGTGTGTCTGTTGGCAGACTGGGCAAGTCGTCCAAGGTCTCCAGCAGTTCTCGAGGACTTTGTTCCTGGAGCAAAGGGGCACTTTGGTCTCTTTGGACATTGCTGGCAACTTCTTTAGCCGCTGTGTTCACATTTATCAACCTACTTGACTGTTGAACTGGAAGTGAGGTGGTTTCCTGACAGAAATTGATAAGAAATTTCACTTGGGTTTAAGGAGGATGCACCTGTATTGTGTGTTTGTGAGATTTCCAGAGTAAAACCTCAAAGCTCAGACTGTGTCACAGAGGGAGAATTCAGAGATGAGGGACAGTTGGTTCAAATTCAGATAGTGTTAAAACGAAACACAAGAAAACCACAAAATAAAGGAACGAGACAAGAAAGTGTAACCCCTCTCTCCCAGGTCCTCACCGCCACACCTCATTCTTTTTCCGAGTGAATCTTGAACCCGGATCTCCAACATGTGAGTCAGATGCACTGACGAGGAGGCTGAAGACTGCAAACACTAGCCTCAGTCGCTAGTGTGTCTCTTGAGATCGGAGGAGTGAGGTTTACTTGCACAGCACCTTCTCACTGGCCTCCGTTACACAAGCCACAGATGGCTCTTACAGTGCTTTAGTGGGCTTCTTGAGCTGGCACTGTTTCTCCAGATGTGGGATTAGTTGGCTCTCGGATCTCACTTGAGAAGTGAATGCATCTTACTTCTTTTCCAGCTCTCTGTAACTGCTGGACACCTCAAGCACCTGTCACAGTTACACAGTTGGTGTACTTCAAATCTTAAAAGTATTTTCAAAAAATGTACACAGATAATATAAGAGAATATTTTTATTGCAATGTAATATATTTTTTATTATAATGTGTATTGCAGATTATATAGTATTAATGAAATAAAACACCAATGTGTAAATACCGAGATTATACGCTTTCACTACTGTTTTTAATACATATTAGTACAATTTTAAAGTGCAGTTTGTAATAATCTCAAATTAAAATTTACTCTACAGTATTAATTTATGGTTCTAATTTGAGACAGTGAAAAGCGCCCCCATTAACTTCTGTTGAGGTACGATGAAAGTGTAGGAATAGTGGGTCAGCTTATTCTCTGATGCTTGAGATGACCTTTTCTGACCTGCATCATGAAGTGACTGCATTAGAAGCTTCATTGTGGCAGTCCACACAGCAAGACCCACCAAAAACCAACAAAAAGACCACAGCACAAGTCACTGGAATTTTCATAAGTGGCTGATTGAACCAATAAACTGTCCAATAAGATCCTAACAAAAGAAAAATAGAAAAGTCTTATCAATTTACTGACCGTAAAAATTCATACGAATTAGCCACCAATCCGCCAAAACATAAAATAGTTACAAACTGCCATGAGACTGTGTTGTTTAGGCTGGATTTGACTTGTGAAAATGTAAAAAACAATTATTTTTAATTATCCAATGAGCTAAAACCTGATAGACAATGTAGCTTAACTTTTAACATTGTAACCACCCACTCAGACAGACATGAGCTGAATTGAAGAGGCCCGCAGTTTTGATGCATGCCAGATGTTCGTGTTTAATGACGGGGGGTAAAACCATAGACTAAGTAAAACACAGTTTTTTTCTTTTGGTTTTGGTTTTGTTCAACAAATGCCTTTTCCTCTGACTGATGCAAACAAGATATTCAGCTTGGAGCTTCTGATCTGGGCTCTTTATAACTAAAAGATTATAATATCAATGACAAATCACTATCATAAAGAGAAACAGCCTTTGCCATTAATAATTAATCAAAATGAATATAGCAGTGGATGTCTGGTCGGCACTCTGGCTGGTCTGTAGTGGAGATATTCAAAGGCGATGACAGTAAACTTTTAAAGCAGGAAGATCAGCTCCTGTCAGATGACCTCTAAACAAAAAAGAGTGCAATTACAAAACATCCTAAGGAGTCCAGACCCCCTTCTTTCTGGTACACAGGCCTGTCTCCCACACACAAGCACACCCACCACCCCATCCTTCACTCCTATTCATCGTGCAGACGGATCATGACTGTGCAATGTGTCAAAAGACAGCTCATTCAAAAAATTTCTCAATTAATTTATTTCACAATAGTGCAGCAATATAGTATATGCAGGAAATTGCTAAAATTGATATGATAACTTACATTCTATTTCTTTGAAATTAAGAAAATTGCAATGCTTGTTCTGTGATGGTCGGGACTTGATATCCACTTCTGTAGTTTTAATACTGAGCTAATGATATTTTCTATCTTCAGGCCACACAACTAATTCTTAATGCTAAAATACGGTGATGCTTACAAGGAAAAGTGTGGTAACTCAACATTTAGGAATAAAGAAAGACTTTAACAAGAAAGAAAAGAGAACTGCTTTTTTATTTTTAACAAAGGTCCTAATTCTGAATCAGATCAATAAAGTGAGTGAGTAATGACAATGAATGAGATTAATCAGAGTTTAGCATATTTCATTTCAATTTAACTTCAGGTTAAATGGGACATTCAAAACCTAACCAGAGTTCAAAACATCCCTAAAAGCTGCAGACCATGGGCGAGTGGAGCTCCACTGTCGAACTGGAAATACGTCACCTCCACTTGAAAACATCAAGATGGCGTCGCCGTGAGTTCTTCAAACTTAAACTCAGGTAATTTTATCTCAGCATTGCTAAAATGGTGAACTGACGCTGTTGTAACGTGCAGTGTAAGAAAAACGCACAGGGCTTGCGTGAAATTACTCACAAAATGATTAATAAACACTATGGATTTATAGATTTCTTTTATATCGCGAGCAATGTTGATGTCTGGCCACTGATCTATAAATCATATGTACACCATATATAGTCATGTATAGATCAATGTGGCTGGCCAATGTTTTTTTTTTTATTAAGTTATCAAGTTCAATTATAAACCGGAGAAGTTGTGGCCTAGTGGTTAGAGAGTTTGACTCCTAACCCGAAGGTTGTGGGGTTGAGTCTCGGGCCGGCAATACCACGACTTTGGTGTCCTTGAGCAAGGCATCGAAACCCCAACTGCTTCCCAGGTGCTGCAGCATAAATGGCTGCCCACTGCTCTGGGTGTGTGTTTACAGTGTGTGTGTGTGTGTGTGTGTGTGTGTGTTCACTGCTGTGTGTGAGCACTTTGGATGGGTTACATGTAGAGCATGAATTCTGAGTATGAGTCACCATACTTGGCTGTATGTCACATCACTTTACAGCACACCTTAAGATAAAACAGAATAAAAAAGGGAAAGAAAAAGAAGGATGAGGGTCTTATTCTAACAGCAAAAACAAGTTCAAAGCATACAAGAGCTTCTGACCGTTCCTGTCCATCATGTAATGAAGAGACTTATATAATGACTTATATAATGAATGAACTTTAGTTCATTCTTCCATCCGCTGAAGTGAGGTATAACCTTCAAAAGCTTACATCTATGAATATAGTATTTGCACAAAGTAATTAAGTTGTTTATCAAAAAGTCTAGGATCTTATCCCTCAACAATACTCCAACCTTAATTGAGATCACAGTCAAAGGGTGTATTGATATCTGTTTGGAATGAAGCCAGTTTTGAAATTCCAGCCAAAAAGTCTGTATAGATTCACATTGGAAAACCATATGATCGACACAGTTTCAATATCTTTCTCACAGAACCTGCATGAATTGTTCTCCCAATTAAATCTTTCATGTAGGAAGTTATTAGATGGATAAATGTCATTGTGAATTTTAAATGTTACTTCTTTGGCTTTAGGAAGAACTGGATAAGTAAAATAACGCTTCCTTATTTTCTTTGCCTCTTCTTCACTAAATTCTTGAAGAACATACTTTCTTTTCAGTTGACTGGAGAAGTACGGTTTGGATAATACATTTCTGATAAACTTATTTGTTAATTGTTTGCTCTTTAAATTTTTACCTTCAGTACATGACGGATAGCATAGGTGTAACGTAGTTTTTGGTGGCTTGTGTTAAAATAACTAAGTGAATAATGAAAGGACACGATGGTTTTGTATGTATATGCCTTTAGCATTTGTTGTATAATGTTCAAAAGGTCATATGAGGAGGTTGTTTTCATATTTAATTTGTCATTCACTTCCCGGGATAGGATTGGCATGGAAGATGCAGCACTCTTTACATTTTAAATGTATATTGCCACCCTAGAAGTCAAAGTCTTTTTACATGTAACATTAACATGTACATATTTATTTTTTCTATTTTGTTGTTCTATTATTCTATTGTTTGACTTTTTTGTTTCAGATCAAATGTATATCAAGTGTTATCGATCCTCATAACACCTCCACAAATAGAGACTGGAACTTCTGAGCACCATCATCTTGTCTGCTTTGGGACTGTCATAGGTGAATGATGCAGTACTTTTCTGTGTTGAATTTACATCATGTCACTACACAGACATAGTTTTGTTCCAGTTTTGCTCTGCTCATGTCTTCTTTGTGTCCCCAGCCCAACAATCAGATGCATCAGAACAACAAAGCACAACTGTGGTGGCCCAGGCACCTTCAGTAACAAGTACATTGCTTTAACATTAATGATAATGCACTTGACCCATCTGACGTAATTGTTCATGCCAGAGATTTAACAACACTGTCAGTCAGGAGCATATTTAACAGGAGGCACACTTCAGCTGGCTTGGTGTGGTTGACCCTCTTGTTTTTGTGGCTATAACAATTAGGCTAAGTATAATCTCACTCTCTTCCATTTCCCTAACATGAAACTTTTGACTGAATCATGAAAATGATACTGAACAGGTGCAGTGAAGATATTTAAAGAGACACTATCACTATCTAAAGTACAGAAAGCCGTACATCATCTCTAGGTGCAGTCACCTACAGTGCAGCCAGCTTCACAAAGACTGTGGGGCTGGTTACCAGAGAAATGGACAACAGGGTGTGCTTTTGGGGTTTTACTCCTCAGATGACCACCCTGGCTACTGTAGCTGGGATTGCTTCACAGAAGATGTAGGTCTTGAAGAGTAAAGTGTGTGTGCATGCGCACACATTGTGTTTTTACTGTAACAATTACGGTCACTTGCAGTTCATGTGTTTTCAGTATGGTGTAAGATGTGTTTATTATTATTATTACTCAAAAACAATTAAAACTGCTAAATTGTGGAAATTATTCTTCATTATTTTACTGTGGTTTATTTGTATATGTTGTTATTTTACTTAAAATACAAAATTCAACACACAAAATTCTGGTTGAGGTATTATTTTAATAGTTTATTTAATATTTCATTTATTTTTCACTGCTAAACATAAGGTTAACTTTCTAAAATGTATGGAATGTTACATTGGCAGTTGTACATTGGTAAAACAAACATGAACAAAAGGCAGAGGCCCTCAAAATATGGATTGTGGATGTCTGTAGTGCAAATTGCTGGGGGGGAATAAAAAAAAACGCTGTTGTGTCATAAACCGTAAAAGATTAGTATATATTATTATTTTTCTTATTATTTCTACTAGGTAAAAGTAACAAAGATCAAAGTACAGAACATATTAACATTACGTGCAAAGCACCCTTTATACATGTATATAACAATTAATAATACAAAAGGAAAGTTTGGTGGAGGTGATGTAATTCTACGGAGTGTTGCCCGGGCCAACATGGCGGCGGCATTGCTAGTGGAGGTGACGTAATTCTACGGAAAGTGTTGCCCGGGCCACCCAAGCGGGAAAAACAAGGTGAAAGAAGTATCTTTCAGAATAATTCACAGATATTACCCTGCTAAATCATTACATGATTAAAATTAAATCAATACAAACTGTTCTTTTTGTGAAGACCACCCTGAAACTGTTTTGCACCTCTTTTGGTATTGCCCACACACCGGAACATTTTGGCAAAACCTCAGCAGATTCATCATTGACCATATTTATAAAGACTTTGCCTTATTGTGGAAGGATGTAATTTTTTGCTTTTATAAAAGTCTAAGTAAAGAAAAATCGTACTTCATTATAAATTTATTAATACTTTTGGTAAAATTTCACATTCTTAAATGTAAATTCAGCTCTAAAAAAAAATTGTTTTGTACTTTTTATCCATGAAGTTGAACATTATATTAATCTGATTTCTGTCTCAAACAACAAAAAGGCTGTTAAAACTATCAACATATGGTCCTCTTTCACTTTAAGCTTCCCCTGGCTATTTTATTTTATTTGGTTTCTGTTTACCTCTGTGTTTTTTGTATGTTATGTATATTATGGCTAATCACATGTGATTTGTACCCTTTTTGCAATAAAAAAAAAAGCCACCCTATGCCCGTGCGTAGGAGCGCAATATTTGTTCTTCTTCTTTCATGGTTTAATAGCGGTTGGCAACTCATCTCAAAGGTGCATTACCGCCACCTACTAGACTGGAGTGTGGGTATTAGAATGACATCAAAGGAGAGGTAGAGAAAAATATAATGATTCAATATATATATATATATATTAAACCAAAAAACCCTTCCTATTAAATTATTTCACTTAACCCAGTATTTAAAAAAAAATAAAAAATAAAAAATAGTGTATTCTCCCAGATGCTTTCCCTAATAAATGCTCAAGTGTCATGTTTTTTTCATTCATTTGTCTGCTTGTCTGCGCACGCGCAAAAACGCCACATGGTTAGCACAAATAGTAAGTTGCTAGTTAATAAGACGTGTGATATTTTACTTAAGATATTCGTGTTAAAGTCAAGTTCAGTTTTCCGTTTTCCGAAAAAAAAAGTTTTTTTTTTTTTTTTTTACTTGTATCCAGACCATGCATTTGAAGTTCAACTGTCCATCGGTCTTTTTCTTTTAAAATTTGGAAATGTATTTGGATTTGGAAATGTATATGTGTGTGTAAGTATGTACACGTGTCAGTGTCCACCGCATGACAAAGTAATATATACGATTCAAATTGAAGGTCAGATAAATTCGATGTAACGTAACTGTTTTTGTCTCATAGACTAAGAACCAAAAGAAAGGCTGCGAGTCTGCTCGATGCGTGGCCGAGGACACGTTCTCAGCGTGGACAGATCAGCAGGAATGAGAAGTGAAAGTGACGTGACATTCAGCCAAGTATGGTGACCCATTTGCCCATACTCAGAATTCGTGCTCTGCATTTAACCCATCACCGTCCAGTTCTCAATTTTTTACCAAAACAGAAAACTGTATAAACATGGTGAGTATATTTGTATTATAAAACGGATGATAGAAGCTCAAGGTCAGTGCCATAACAGCTGTGACGATTGTTTCACTGCTGTATATTTAGCGTTCTGTTTTTTAGGAACACCCAAAGGGATAGTTCACCCAAGAATGAAAATTCTGTAATTCACCATCAAGTTGTTCTAAATCTGAATGAGTTTCTTTCTTCTGTTGGACACAAAATAACAAAACAACACTGTAGTCAAAAACTATGATTTTTGGTTATTAACATTCATTAAAATTGTCTTTTTGTGTGTTCAACAGAGGAAAGAAACTCATACAGGTTTGGAACAAGTGGACAGTGTGTAAATAATAACAATTTTATTTAAGTGTGACCTATTCCTTTAAAGTTGTCATCTTTTTTAAAGGAATCAAGAAATCATCTTTTCTTGCATAATTAAAAATATATATATAAAAAAAAAAAAAGAATTCTATTCTTGCATAATTCTTGCATTGTTTTTTCTTTGACCTTACAATTATTAATTGATGTGATAACACAATCTTCCGATAATAATTAGTCTTCTCTCTGATGACATTTATTCTTCACTAAAAGGATTATTTCACTTCCAGAATAAAAAGTTCCTGATAATTTTCTCACCCCCATGTCATCCAAGATGTTCATGTCTGTCTGTCTTCAGTGGAAAAGAAATTAATGTTTTTGAGGAAAACATTCCAGGCTTTCTCTCCATATTGTGGACTGAATGGGCTGAAGGTCCAAATTGCAGCTTCAAAGGGCTATACACAATCCCAGCCGAGGAATAAAGGTCTTATTTAGGCAAAGATTGGTCATTTTCTTAACAATTCAAATGTATATTCTTTTTAAACGCATGCTTGTCTTGCACTAGCTCTGCGATGTGCAATTGTGACTTCACGCATTACGCACCTGCAGTTAGCTCTTCGTCTGTGTGCTCTGGGTCAAAGATTAACGGTAGGGCATTTTTATCACTCTCTGCTTTCCCTGGGAATCAAACCCTCGACCTTGGCATTTGCTAGTGCCATGCTTTCCAGTTTGAGTTACAAGAATATTATTGTGTACAAACGATTAGATAAGTGCAATGCAGCACTCGAGACTATGACTGTGTAAAATGTAATACATACTATGTCTTCCTACATGAAGCAGTAAAGTAAATAGAATTTTGATCTATTAAGGTTCATGAGTGGATCATCATCCCATTCTTTCTGAGATCAAATATATTAACACCTGAAATTACTCTCTCTCTCCACAGAGGCTTGCACATCTTTGCAAAGGGTCCAACATTATATTTCTGTGTTGCAAAGGTATGTTACTTTTGACCTGTCTTTGGTTTGATTTCTCATATCCGAGGGCACAAATGATGACATTTTAGAACTTTGACTGTGGAGTGATGTCATTTCAAAGTAAACGCACTGATGTGTCTAGTCTCACACTGACTGTATTATGAGCATTCTTGTAATTTGTTCTAAAAATAAATGATCTCTTTGTTCCAGTGCTCCCTCATCAAAGATGTCATTTCGTCTTTAAAGAGGCACAGGATGCATGAACAGCAGTTGTCCCATCATCCTTTACCAGAGCTGAATAATTTTGGCATGGAGTGCATGCACGTCAAGCTGATGGCAACCATGTTCCAGAACATGTTCCCCTCGATCAACGTACACAAGGTAATTCACTCGCTCAGGACTGCAAAAGGTTTCTCCGCATGTGATGCAAGTATAGTCTTCTGAGATCTGTGATGTGTACAACCAGCTGATGTTGTTCTCCTCTTGCTGGTGAAAAGACATGAAGGTTCATGCATGTTTTGATCATTAAACTCTCGCTTCTCAGCTCAACCTCAACAGCATAAAGAGATGTGTGCTGTTAAATCATGATCCTGTTTCCCAGGAGGTGAAGTTTCGGCATTAGTAAGTAGCTTGGTTTTGTTTTCTTGCCATCAAATTAAAGGTGCACATGATGCAACTTTTAAACATGACTATCCTGTGATTGTTTTCAAAGTAAACGCACTGATGCATCCTCAGATGAATGCTCTCGTGAGGTATCTTACAATATCCGCTAACCCTCTCCATGTCTCCTGCAGCATCCTGAAGGTGGTGCCTGTGGGCATGAGTCGAGGGGTGAAGAAGCTCATGCAGGAGAAGTTTCCCAACATGAGCAAGCTGGAGGACATCAGCGAGCTCCTCATGAAGTTAGTCTTCCACAAGCTGGAGATCATTCACTTCATTTGATGCATATGATGAAATGTGTTCAAAGTGATGGAACAGTGAGGTTTTAAAATGCACCAGCCTCATACTTCTGTTTGTGACGTACATAAGTGATTTTACATGTCACACTTTGCACTTTTTGCAGAGGTGTCGGCCTTTCAGAGAGCCAGGCAGAGCAGAATGGGAACCACAACATCACAGAGTTGCCACAAGTGTACTCGGGTTGTGGAAACATGGCCTCACAGCAGAGCGCAGTTCGGGTAACTGAGGTGAGGAAAGCCATCATGCTGGGCTGATCAGCCCTTCTGCAGGAAAATGATGGGAGACTGTTCTGCTACAGATTGGCCCCAGAATGACTCTGCAGCTGGTGAAGATAGTAGAAGGCATGGGGGAAGGAAAAGTGCATTATCATTTCTTCGGTAAGAGAACATTTAGTCGCACAGCCTAGTTGTTATTGAGATACAGTCCAAAATGAGCTCTGTCTGCAGTCTCGAGGAAGAGCTCCAGGAGATGCTGAACGGGAAGGAAGCCTGTCTGAAAGAGAAAGAAGAATGGAAGAAAAAGCAAGAACAGAACATTGCCCTAAAAAAAGAAAAACGGGATCAGAACAAGTGAGTAGATCTGCTGCTCTAGTGGTGGTGAAGAGCTGAATGTGATACATGGTATTGGTTAGAAAAGCTCAAACTAATTACAAACGTGTTAACCGTGGAAAGTCTGAGTTTCCTTAGAAGAAAATGTTACAGCATTTGGTTACAGTGTTTAGAGATGAGTATACAGTTTTTTTGTTTAATTGCCCATCGCTTAAAAAAAATCTCTCCAATAAAAAGCTTTAAAACATCCCATGCTAAATAAATTGTATATTTTATTTATTTGTTGTTGTTTTTGTGTGCCAATTTTGCCAACGCACTCAGCATCTTTTTAAATGTAGTTGTGTTGTATTTGGTTCTAAAACTACTTAATTTCTTAAAGGAAAAGGAGCTTGGAGGGCATCACGAGAACGCGGCAGCAGAAAGGGCAGGTATCTGATGATGAAGTGGAGGATCCTGGGATACTGGAGGACCAGGCTCCAGCTGAGGAGTCTAAGGATGAAGCAGAGTATTACAGACAGGCTGTGGGGAAGGAAGCAGATGAAGATATCGTATAAGTTTTACCATTGCAATCAGCACTGGTTATAATTTGTTCTTTAACTCCATAGACATTTTTCCTGGTGCAAAAAGGAAGCGTGGTCCTGGAAAGTTTCCAAATCCCTTTAAAAAAAAGGAAGCTGCCATCGGGGAAGGGGCCTCCTCATGACAAAAAGAGTTTTAAGTTGGTTGACTGGGAAAATAATGATGGCGTTTGGAGGTAGGAAACTGCTAGTGGGGAGAAACCTGTGCGAAGGAGGAAAAAAGTTTGCCTAAAAAGGGGGAAAAGGCAGTAGATTTGCTGGGCAGAAAAAAAGAGATGCTGGTAAGAAGTTTGTCTGACAGAAATCATTTAAAGGATGTGCTGTTGAAACAACAGAAAGGTGCTGGAGGAAAAAAGGACTTGAAACGCAAGAAAAGAAAAGTCTGAAGGAACTGAAAGCCAGGTTGGAAACATCTAAACCACGAGATGTACTACATGACTACATGCATCATGTACTACATGACTGATGTATCATTATGACACAAAAACATCAGCAAATCAATGCTGCTTTATGTCAGACTTGTGGCTTGTATAAATGTTCATAGATTTTTAATGCATTTTACCTATAAATCTATCTAAACCAAGTGGCTTTTGTTGCAGTCATCTGGATGCTTTAAATGTCACGTGTGCTTGCCTGTGTGGCTTCACTCAGTTTTTAGAAAAAAGTGCACCTATTGCATGAGACAGGAAGTTTGGTACTTTTTCAGTCAGGTTCAAGGGTTCAGTCGAGCGGACAAACTTGGTAAGTTTCATCAACTTGTTTGATTTCTATTTGGCAATTGAAAAAAAAAAAAGTCTATGAGAGTGATAGGTTAGAAACCATCTCATACAATTAAAAAATAAATAAAACCATAGTTTGTTTTCGTTATGGTCCTCGTGTAGGAAAAAAATATGCTGGGATCGGGTACGTCAATGTGTGTTAGCAGTATTAAATATATCCTTTGAGTAAAATGTGCTGTAATTGATATTTAACTGTATTTGATGTGAATTTATTGGGTTGAATACATTAAGGTATTTATGCTTAGACCCTATTTGTTGAAATATTGGTGTTTTATTATTGTTTTTATAATAATAAACTAGTTGTGAGTGCTTGGTGCTTATGTTTCCAAATGTGATGACAGATTGTTTTTAAGATAGCTGCAAATTATGAAAATCCTAACCAAAACAAAAACATTACCAACATTAACCAAAAAAAAGTAAAGATTGTACATTCTTCACCTCAATATAAGTGCTGCAGAGATTATAAACCACTTGTTTTACGATGCACAATCACGCTATTGTACTCATTCATAACACTTTTATACAAAGCAGGTGTGACTTCCTGCTGGCAGAAGCGAAAGCTGTTCATGTCCTGTAAAACATCTGAATTACGTGACTACAACTGAGCAGAAGAAAGTATTTTATTATTATTTTTATAAACTTAATTTCAAGATGATGGTCAATGAAGTATTTTAAATTTATTTTTTGTTTTAATGTCAGAAAACTGGCACAGATGATGAACTAACCGTTTTTTAAAGATGTGTGGTATAAAATAAACTTTACACAAGGTCAGTTGAGAAGCCTGAGATAAGCGGCAATGTGGTTGTTGGATAGTGTTTCCGATTACGAATTTCTGATTTCTGTGAAGAAGAAGAAAATCGTGTTTAGAGATAAAAAAAAAAAATTCACGCCATCTGCTTGGATTCATAAGGTTTTCGATTTAAGATTGATGCTACTGTAAGTATGAAAGAACCTCAGATACTTTGAGATTCTGAGAAACAGACAATACACGAGCATCTTCGAGACACCCCACAGAGTGGAGGAGCAGAAAACGTCTCTCACACGTTATCAGTTCCTTCTCTTCTTCACCCATCCTCCCTCCTCTTGGTTCACTCAGAATGGTCAATAGTATAATATACATGGATGCAAGTCATATTTTCAGTCATGTTTGGTGTCATTTGAATTGTCTCAGGGCGACTGGTACAACGGTCTCAATTGTACAAGAAGTAGATTAAAAATTGTATTAAAAAGTTAAGCGATATTTTGCTCACTGTAGAGGGTGTGCCATTTCCTATTGTTTTTCATGCAAAATACCTTTTGTCTCTAGAGGTGAGAACTCTACATTATCAATGCAAATTCCAATTGATAGTTCTTGTCTCCAACTCGGGGGATGTTTGTCTTGGTCTGAGGTACTTAAAAAGTTGCAAGAGGGTCAGAACCTTCTGTAGCAAGAATGAGCCCATAGCGCATGAAGTGTGTCCATTTTTCTATAAGCCAGGTATGCATCTTACTCTTATATTCATCTTTGAGAATTTGATGTCATGTATTGATTGGGTATCTTTGAATTGGCTATGTAATTGGCATAATACATATTTACCCCACAGTTAATAAATTGTTTTTTGATTCTATTCCATTTTACTCTGTAATTATTGACTCTAGTAGATTACGCTGTATGCTTGTTACCGCATTTCCTGCATCAGGTTAGTAACAGACTAAGATTCATTTGAGAAGGAGCATAGGGTACACCAACTGTATCTTTAGAGATCCGGCTAACAATTGGTATTAGTTCAAGTGTACTTAGATTGTAAGGGTTTATAGGGAATTTCCGTTTAGGTCAACTGGATGCCAGCATTGGGATACCTTTCTTGGGCCAAATGCATGGACCTTACATTACCAACTATCTCTTTTCTTTTTCTTTTTTTTTTAGGGGTCAGAGAACACCAGGGAAGATGAACAACAGTTCATTCTGCGATACTGGGTTTCAGACTGGTCTCCTCCCTCCAATGTATAGCATTGAGATGTGTGTGGCTCTTGTTGGGAATATATTTGCCTTGTGGCTCCTGGTGACCAAAGAGAGGCAGAACTGGCACACCGGAGTAGTGCTCTCCTGTAACCTGGCCATCTGTGACATTCTTTACGTCCTGACCTTGCCTTTGCTCATCAATTACTATGCCAAAAATAAGGACTGGACCTTTGGAGATGCTGCATGCAAAATTGAACGCTTCCTCTTCAACTGCAACCTCTACGGCAGCATTTTCTTCATCATGTGCATCAGCGTCAATAGATACCTTGCCATAGTTTTCCCCTTCTTCACCCGGAGCTACGTGCGCCCTAAACATGCCAAGATCGCAAGTGTGCTGACGTGGTTCATCGTGATGATCACTTCATTGCCAGTCCTCAAATTTGCTGGAACCGAAGTTAAACAAAAACAAACTCTTTGTGTCTCACGTCATGATAAAACCCTGAAAATCCCCCATTTTAAGTACATCCTATTTCTTACGGTTGTAGGATGCATGATTCCATTGTTAATTACCTTTGCATCTTATTTGGGTGTGATTTGGACCGTTCTGAAAAATAAAAACATAACCACACTCGAGAAGAGGAAGGTAGCATTGATGGTCGCTCTTGTGTGCATCCTTTATGCCATGTCATTTTTGCCCTATCATGTTCTGCAGACGTACAAAACGTATCTGAAGGTTATGAATTGCTGGGTGTATGACTCATATCAAGTGTCAAAAGTCCTGGCCACCCTCAACATGTGCTTGCATCCGCTTCTATACATGGCTGTGTTTGACAGCATACGGACAGTTTGCTGTGGAAAGAGCTCAGATGATTCATCTTCTTAGTATCTTGGCCAAAACCTCATGCTGTGGCTTCCTGTGGATGTAAATTAAATGATGCTTGTACTCCTGTCCTGTGCGTCTGCAAAACACAAACCAAATTAAAATTGTTTTGCTGGTATCATTTTTGTAGTCAAAAGCAAAGAAGAACATATCTGACAGTAAAAGCTGACAATTAAAATGTATTTGAAGTTGCAAAAAAAGCCTATTAAAGATATGAGAAGACTGGCTCAGTTTATATATATATATATATATAAAGAACTTTTAAGAATTTGTGAGATGTGGAATATGATGCAAAAGTATATTAAAGCAAATTTACTTGTGATGTTAGTGATTTTGCGCTGAATCATTTAAGTACTTTTTTTTTCAAAATGGTGGCTTTAGGATAGCCTATAAAATATTACTTCTGTCACAAATTATATTTTAGACATTGTTCAAATGCACAAGAAGCCATGAGTGATCTTAGAAGTTCAAGAACAGAAAGAGAGAAATGATCCAGAGAACTGAGACCTAAACTTTCTAAAGAAAAAACATTAGTGTTATTAAGGTGAAATGCAAATCAAGTTAAGCCAAGTTTGTAGCCTATAGCCAATTTTATGTAAAATCTATTGAATGTATAAATTGGCAAGGCTTAAAGATATGTGCAAATGATAAACCTTTGTGACAGTTTTGTCACTGGTCTCTTTGGGCAACTGACAGATATGTCAACTGTCCTGAGCATTCATGCAAGCCCTGGGCCATCACGCAGTCCTTACTGTGAAGTCAAGCCTTATAAATGAATTCAATTATTCAGTGGTTCATTCACTAAGACAGTGGCCTTCCATATTGTTTTCTTTTTCATCTATTTTTGTGATAAATGCCGAAACTGTTGAGGAAACTTCTTCATTAATTATGGGAATTGGAACGAAGTGCAAAAGTTATTTATTTTTAACAATTATTATTATAACTTTTTTTTTAAATAAATCTGTCTATCCATCCATCCATCTTAGGGCACCTGCCCTCTGAAATCTCTATGCATGTCCTTAGTAGAAACATTAAAATAAAAGTAATGTAATCTTATTAAAAACATACATAAGAGGTATATAACATACATAACCTGCACCTGCTCTCTTACTGCACTGGTCACAGTACTTTACATACATTATTTGCACTATTCATATTTTGCACAGACCGCACATGGTTAAAGCTATTACACTATAAACTGTCTAAAGTTGTTACTGTACAAGCACAGTAAACTATTTCTACAAAAAATATCATTGCACTACTGTTTTTTTGCATATAATACATTGATCAACAATACTTTTGCACACTCATCCAACTGTATTTATTACCACTGTTCTCACGTTCCTGCTATTCATAATGTATATATATATAATCCTTCATTGCTCTGTTCATAATGTACATACAATCCCTACATTGCATTCATATTTATATTCTGTATATACTCTGATCAATATTGTATATAGCAACTCCACTGTACATTCTTTATATCATAGCTTTACTTACTCTGCACTTTTATGTATATAAAACACTATATTCTTGCACTTCTGGTTAGATGCTAACTGCATTTCATTAGCTCTGTACTTGTACTCTGAATAATGACAATAACGTTGAATCTAATCTAATCTAATCTAATCTAATAACAAGTGGGTCAATGAAAAGTGGGCCCCAGATTGGCTTTGTAGGTTTACCGTGGGCTTGGCCACAAAAACCTCACATGGGGTCTCCAAAGAGGACATTCTGGACTGTACTCAAGGCTTATATGTCTTATCTGTTTCTTGTCCAGAAGTCCATACTAACTGATTTGGGAGCAGCTGTGGACTAATGGTTAGAGACATGGACTAGTCACCCAAAGGTTGCAGGTTTGAGTCTCGGTGCTGGCAGGAGTTGTAGGTGGAAGGGAGTGAATGAACAGTGCTCTCTTCCACCCTCAATACCCATGACTGAAGCCCTCGAGCAAGGCACTGAACCCCCAGTTGCTAACTGGGCGCTGGATATATAGCTGCCCACTGCCCTGGGTATGTGTTCTTCTCACTGCTGTGTGTGTGCGCACTTGGATGGTTTAAATGCAGAGCACCAATTCCGAGAACGGGTTACCATACTTGGCAAATGTCACGACTTTCACTTTCACTTACTTTATCACAATTTTCCCGCTCTTCTTCTTCATATCGTGTCTCTCTGCCGTCCTCCGCACGCACAGAGGGCGCTGTGGCGCTGCGTCTCCTCTCCACAACAGCAGTCCCGGGAAAAGCTTCCTCTCGAGGCTCAAGAAGACAACCCGTAAAGATGCCGTCGATCGAATTCGACGAGTGAGTTTTCCATTCGAATGAAACGCCATAGTTGTATTTATTACTTAATAGATATCTAATATCTTGTGTTTTCGACAGCTCAAAGCCTAGCTGGGCCGATCAGGTGGAGGAAGAGGGAGATGAAGGTAACGTTACGAGGCCTCACGCGCAAACACGCGTTTTAACACTGATTAAACTACACTCATTACATTTATCGATATGAGAACATACTTTACAGGTATAAAAATAGTCTACCTATAGTGAAAGTTACAGTTAGTGAGCGGCATGTCAGTCTGACTGAAAAAGTCTGGTGCTTTGTGCTTTGGCTGCTGTTCGGGTCCTACGTTATATTATAAACATATATAATATAATATATTACTTGTTTTATGCTATAATACACCCAGGTGTAATATATTATACATCCTGCTTCTATTCCTTGACATATTACACCGTAATATGCTGTGCAGCCATGTTAAATTGTGTATTGATCAGTAGTGACAACAGTTAGACAACCAGTTTTTCTATTGTTGAAAAGAATTGGGGCTAAAATAACTTCTTTGAATGTTTTTAACATTGAGGATTTTGTGTAAAATATTATGCGAGTGTAGAAAGAACAGGGTACATTTCATGTGCGAGATAAATGCTTTTTTGTATTTTTTATAAATAGTCTTAGTTTCTATACATGCTTCCTGTGACTGCTTGACATGTTGTATAAACGAACCATAATTATGCATTTGTAATAATCTATTTATCATTTTCTCAAACAGGTTCACTCCCTTCACCAAAAGAGACGGTCAAAGGTAACATCAAGACTGTCACAGAATACAAGATTGATGAAGATGGCCAGAAGTGTAAGGTCAGCAGAGTTCTTCTTAAAACGTTATAATACGGTACTTGTCAAAAGGTTTCAGAAGAATCATGTTTCATATCTGTCCTTTGCTCTTCTTATGGTCAGATTGTCAGGACGTTCAAAATTGAGACGCGGAAGGCCTCCAAAGCAGTTGCCAGGAGAAAGGTACTTCTTAATTATTCTTTAGTATATTGATATCTCCATTAAACATATTGTTTATGGGTTGATTATTTAATTCAACAGAACTGGAAAAAATTTGGCAACTCGGAATTTGATGCACCAGGTCCCAACGTGGCCACCACTACAGTGAGCGATGACGTCTTCATGACCTTCATCTCCAGTAAAGAGGTATGATGGTGATAAACTAATGAGGTTTTTGCACTGATCCATGTTTTAAAAAAAATGCAGTTCACCCAAAAATGAAAATTTGCTGTAGATGTACTCACCCTCAGGCCATCAAAAATGTAAACGAGTTTGTTTTATCATGGGAATGGATATTTAACATTTCATCACTTGCTCACTAGTCGATCCTCTGCAGTGAATGGGTGCTCTCAGAATGAGAGTCCACGTAGCTGTCGTGTTTATGAAGTGAAAAGCTGCATGTTTGTAATAAATCCATCAAGACATTTTTCATTTTAAACTGTTGCTTTTGGCTAAAATGTGAAACCTCTATCCATAATATTGCTGTCTCCAATGAGAAAGTTGTTTCATCTGAATCAGGAGAGAAATAGGCAAAGCTCAAGCACCGTTTATAAGCCAAAACCATTCTAAAAAAGGTGGATTTTGATTTGAGAGGACAACATGATGGACTAGACGAAGAGTTGTGTATTATAGACTCTGCTTTTTTGCCAGAAGTGACGATTTAAAGATGAAATGCCTTAAAGATGGATTTGTTCGCTGCAAACATGGTTATCCACTTCACTCAATTTTTATTGATGGATTTGAGTTGTGATTTTTTATTTTTTTATTAGCTGTTTGGACTCTCATTCTGACAGCACCCTTTCACTAAAAAGTATTAATTGGCGAGCAAGTGATGTAATGCTAAATTTATCCAACTCTGTTCCAATAAAGTAATAAACTTAACTACATTTTGGATAGCCTTTAGGTGAACACATTTTTGCAACTTCAAACTATTTTTTACAGTGTTGCCAATTCAGTTTGTGTTTTGTGAACTGTTCGGTTCTTACTTGATATTTCGGTCCTGGAAATGTTTCACTTCTCTGTTGTACCGATGCCAACTTGAAGTGATTCTCCTGCTTGTTTTACAGGACTTGAATGCTCAAGACCAAGATGAAGATCCTATGAACAAGCTGAAAGGACAGAAGATTGTGTCCTGCCGTATCTGTAAAGGGGATCACTGGACCACTCGCTGTCCATACAAGGACACGCTTGGTCCTATGCAGAAGGAACTGGCTGAACAGTTGGGTCTGTCCACGGGAGAAAAAGAAAAGGCAGCAGGTACAAAAACTTCATGTTGGCCTGTTAAGCATATTTTGAGTGCTATTTTGTTTTTTTAACCAAACAATTTCATTTTGATTTCTAGAGCCTGAGCCTGCCCAACCAGTCCAAAGCAAGACAGGGAAATATGTCCCCCCCAGCCTGCGGGATGGTGGTACACGCAGAGGAGAGTCCATGCAGCCTAACCGCAGAGGTGTGTGTTTGACATGCAGATCTCAAACACTGATGTCTCGATCAAGAGCCTAGTGGTAATGTGTTGAGATTTTCTCTGCAGCCGATGATAATGCAACAATCCGTGTGACCAACTTATCCGAGGACACCAGGGAGACCGATCTTCAGGAGCTTTTCAGGCCTTTTGGCTCCATCTCTAGGATCTATCTGGCCAAGGACAAGAACACAGGCCAGTCTAAGGTAAGAGATGTGAAACACAACCGTAAGAGATTCATCCTCAAATGACAAATAAAGCAAAGAGAAGTCAAAGATTCACTTGGACTCTTCTACTCAAGTGAAGAACAAAGCAGGAACATTAGTATAATGGTTCACCTACATAAACTCACTTGTTTTAATAAAATGACATCATGAAGCATACAAGTTATGAAAGTCTCCAGAAGAATAACGCACATGACTTCCTTCCCCATTACTCCAGGGCTTTGCTTTCATCAGTTTCCACCGCCGTGAGGACGCTGCCAGAGCCATCGCAGGTGTATCCGGCTTTGGATACGATCATCTCATTCTCAATGTGGAATGGGCCAAGTGAGACTTTCCTGAAACTGAGTTTAAAATAAGCAACGGCCATGTTTTCTCTGATCTAATTGTGATTTATTTTGTCTTTCCAGACCCTCCAACAACTGAAAGACTTCCATAAATATTCCAGGAGGTCTAGATGTCGTCTCCCCAGTGATCCAAATAAATACAAATGATAAAAAAATCCAATTATCGGTTTCACTGTGGTTATGTTTCTTAATCTGCGGTTAATTCGCTTGTTTTCCAAGTACTTGCACATGAGCTTACTGCAGAAAACTGCAAGAAACTCTTAAGCTTACCAATGTTTGACTTTGAAATAAAGGTGAACTAATGAAGAAGTCTTGAGGAAAATGCAGTTATGCCTTTGCTAAAGGTTCTTAGAAATGTGGTCTGAGGTATCCTGTATAGGCAATAATCATGGTGCTTATCAATTGCCAATCAAACAGTTTGTTCACAGAACATCCGTTTTAACTGAAGAGTGTAAGGAAATGTTAATAGATAAATATAATGTGACAAATGTTTTAAGATGGAGATGTTAAATGACAGAATAATATCCAGTGTTGCAAACTATGACTCAACAGATCGTGTCGATTTAAATCAAAAGTATAGGCTACCTTTTAATGTATTCATGTAACTTAACTAAATGTTCCAAATTTAACAAAACAATTAGAAGTTTTCAAAAAGTTATGACTAGTGCATCATGTCTCAAATAGGAGAGAAATGCTCAAACAGCATTTATGTTTGGCTCATTCATTATCGTTTTCATCAGTGTCAGCATTTTTGACTAGCCAATTAGTGCAGAATGTAAATTTGAAAACCAAAAATATGCAGTGCACGTTATACTATGGAAGTAACATGAATAAAGGCACTGCATGTTACATTAAGTTTCACTTCTCAAAATGTTTCTTTACAGGCTCAAGACATTTAACTGGAGGAAACCATGCAAGTCCTGCAAAAAGAAATCGCACCTACCCTCTCGCCCACTAGTCTGTTAGGCTGCTATTGCAATTTGCAATTGTAACTTCCTTTTCAGTGGACCGTAAAGAGTGAGATCTTTTCAGTAGATTGTAAAGTGAGAGAACAATTGCAGTTATTAACAGCATGCCAAGAAAAAATAAAGACTATTGTAACCAGTCATCTTACATGGTAAAGTTCACTGAGGTGACCTTGAAAGATCCGCAGTGAGTCAACATCACTCGGTGGTCATTTAAACTACAGGGGAGTCCAAAAAAAAAAAAAAAACCCTTGGCACACTTTAAATTCATTTGAAAACAATTAAACCATTGAATAAGAGCTTTATTTTGAAATATTACAACATATAAAAACTACATAGAATTTAATACCACTGTCTCAGAGTGGATAATTGCAAATACACCATTAAAATCACATTTAGAAATTGATAAAACATCACATAATGGCACTGCACAGACTGTCCATTGAAATGCCACTGAAGTGACCTGGCTCCGGACCAGCTTATGAATAAATGGAATGGGTTTAATGGGCCAAATCAGACACTCCCAAACAACACAAATGTCCTGCGGTTATATGCAGAGATGACTTTAGTTGCAAACCTCCATCTTCTCCTGCTTCACAGGCTCTGAGGAAGTTAAACAAAAGTTTAAACTTCAGTCTAAGAGTGAGATCAAGTACTTGTCTAATGATATAATAATAAAAAAAAGAGTGACCTGCAGCATTCTCCTTCATCTTCTCCTGCACACACTTCCTGACTTCCAGGCCGATGGCTTTGGAGAGGGGTGGAGGCACAGCATTACCAACCTGAGAAACACAGGACACGGATTAGTGATGCTACATAAAAAAAAAAAAAAAAAGTTACAGCTCAGGTATCATACCTGTCGGTGTTTGTCTAAGATATTGCCGAAAAAGCGGTAAGTGTCTGGGAAGCCCTGAGAGCGCGCACATTCTCTGACACTCACAACACGGTGCTGCTCAGGGTGGAGGACACGTCCCTGTTGACACAATTAACAGTAAATTCATTTTAAATAAGTCGATTTTTTTTATAATTTTTAAAGTTTTAAAATTGCTTGTTTTATTCTTGTTTTTCATTATTATTTTACGTAAAAGCACTTTGAATTACCATTGTGTACGAAATTTGCTATATAAATAAACTTGCCTTGCCTAATTGACAAAAGTTGTACCCTGTTGCAATGATATGAATTGTAACAACTATCATGACTGGTTAACATTGCATGTTTGCAATACCTGCTTGCCCATGGGCTCAGGATTGGTAACTGTGGTGCTGAAGAACCCATCCCATTCCAGACGGCCGTACAGACCAGCCCAGTGATTGTGGCGATTACCCGTGTGAGGCAGACACCAGGGAATCAACGTATTGAACTGCCTGTCTGCAGGGTCACACGGTTTTCCTAGTGCAACAAAAGACAGTAACCAGAAAGTCGGGATTTCTATTATTTGACACTATGTCTAATGTTGAATTTTAGGAAAAGACCAACCCTCAGCACAGGAACACACTCCTCTCAGTGCACCGGTGCCACTGCGGCCATTCTTTTTGTCAGCGTGAGTGTAGCGAAGCTTTTTTGTGTTGGTGCCATCCCGCAACCGCACCTCGATATTGGGCAGTTCCCTCCAGTCAGAACCAGGAGCCAGAGGAATGTGACGCATACGGGCCGCCACCAGGGCACTCATGTCCTACAACACAAATCCAACCCTTTAAAATTGCGAAACTTGTGGTTTAAGCTAAGGTGCCTTTTTTTAGCCACTGGTGAGCCACATAGCTCCTTTCCAAATGACAAGACACCTTCAAGATGAGAAGCACTCAAGAGGAACTGACCTTACAGATGTGGTCCCTGAGGATGGGCTGGTACTGAGAGCCACGAATGTGCCTTTGGAACCAGGATTGCGGCTCACCGTTATAGGAGATTTCCAGAGCTGCGGCTCCGTTACGGATCTCTGGGAGGTCAGACATTGTGTCCCGCACTGTGATGGTGCGATAAATGCCTCCGTTTCCACTGGAAAAAGTAGTGTATTAGAAGATCAGAACAGCAAATGACAACTTCAATTGATGCCACCATCGGGAGTCACAAATACTTACCGAGTGACATTGCTGACATATCTCTTTTCATCAACCACCACACTAAGAGAACATGCCCGTGGGGCAAACACATGCAGGGGCTCAGGGAAGCGGGGCAGCTTTTCACCTGGGGCTGCAGCCAGGATGATCGCTCTGCGTCTGGTCTGGGCCACCCCATACTGTCCTGCCTGCAAAAGTCACATTAAAAGAGACAAATTAAAATTAAACATTAAAATTACACAGATGAATTATAAATGAGAACAAATAAATACAATTTACTTCATAACCTCAGTCGACTGTTTGAAATAAATCCTTCTGTGAGATGTGGCTTCTTGGAATACTATGAAATCGGTTGCGTGCTTTTATTCTAAGCAGTGATAAAGGCTATATCGATTAGTGCTGTATTATTAGATTAGATTCAACTGTCATTATGCAGAGTAAAAGTACAGAGCTAATGAAATGCAGATAGCATCCAACCAGAAGTGCAAGAATATAGTGTTTTTTATACATAAGTGCAGAATTATCATTATATACTTATTTATAAAAATATTAAAATAAAAAAAAGACAAACTCAGATAAAACATTGTCAGTCGTGTGTTTCTTAGTCACGCTGAATCAGTGAAAGCAGTTAAAATCTCCTGTTTATCCAGTAACCGCTATTGGGATTTCTTGATTTCTTCTGTGGGGTGGATTTGGGGTTTTAGTGTGAGAGCGTCCTCTGGCTTTCAGATGAAGATTTACCACTACAGTACTTCCACTGACAACATGCATATGACAATCGCAACTTTTGCCTAATCGCTATTGTGATTTAATTTTGATTAATAGTGCAGGCCTACTCAGTAGTCCACACAACCACTTCATTACAAAAAAAAAAAAAAAAAAAAAGGAAATAGCCCAACTTGCCTGTAGTACACCAAAGGTGCACTGGTAGCCCATGCGAACAAGACAGCGCAGCGTGAGCTTCAGGACCATAGAGCGTTTGAATGACACAAAGTTCCTCACGTTCTCCAGAAGGAAGAACTTGGGTCTGTAGTAGTCACAGTAGCTGAAAGAACAGGGAGGAAAGAAAAAAAAAAAATTCTCTCAAACAGGCAAACTAGCCTAATTTTTATAGCAAGACTCATTCTGCTAACCTCAGATAGGAGACAACCAGAGAGTTCTTGAACGCGGAGTATGTGCGCGAGTTGAAGCGGTTCATTCCACTGAAGCCTTGGCAGGGTGGCCCACCACAGAGCATCTCCACGTCACCCTTCTGCGGCAGCTTCTGTCCAAGAGAGTTGGTCTTCTCTCCGGACATCACCAGCTTCAACAGGACATTACAGTCCTCTGTGAAGACCGTGGTGCCTGGATTGTTCAACCTGAATGCCTGGGCAGCAGGATCCCACATCTCTATAGCCCAATGGGTCTCTGAGATGCCTGATGTTTAGGAAGAGAAATATATAAAAAGATACAATTCAACAGGGGTCCTCAAATAGTGGACTCCAGTCCAGTTCTGGACCTCAGCCATTACCATTTCTACAGTTTAATGAGAGTAGCAAAACAATTGAGCCATACACAATAAGTGCTTAGGATCATTTATGGTAATGCTCTTTCACCACAGCACTGCAGTGATTCTCTCGCCTACTAAACACTGCTAGAGCTACAGATAATATGGTTATTTTAACAGTAGCAGAAGGACTGTGATCAGCCAAATAAATTGATACTTTATCTAAAACCGAAAATGAGAATGCAGCAAATTGCAGCAGTTGTGTCATACATGATGAAAAACCATTCCAATAAGGTTTGTGATACTTTTTATATCTACATTTAGTATTAATTAGCGTGTTTAAAACATTGGAAATTTGTAGATGGCAAGGAAAGACAGCCTAGCTTAACTATTAGTTAATGTTTCTGCTCATGATCAGAGCATTTTATGTACTTTTTTTTTTTTTTTAAATACTTAAAATACAAAAATTCAGAAATCCCCAAACCTAAATTGTTCATAATGCTTACAAAAAGTACTGTCCAAACCTGTGCTTGGAAGGAAATCTGGAGATGGGACCTCTTAGAATCGAAAACCCCTACAACATAGTTCTGTAAAACGGTTTTAAATCGAAGCCCAACCTGCTTGATGGAAACCCTCAGACAGACCACCACAGCCAGAGAACACATCCAGTGTGCGCAGTTTGGGGACTGTCTGCTCTTGCGGCTCCTTATCCTGCGATTCCTGTGAGGCTGCTTTACCCTTCCCTTTACCTGTACAAAACCACAAACATTAATTTGTGGTGGGCAATTTCTAGACTAATGAAACCTAACAGAGAACAAGAAAATCATTTAGAATAAGTTTCCGTTATTGACATCTCAAAGTTATAAAACCTATAGTTACCTTTCCCCTTTCCTTTCCCTTTGCCCTTATGCACTGCTGATCGTGCATGATTGGGAGGATCCTCATGGCTTTTAGTCTTGGCATTGTAAGCCTAAAGAAAAAAAACAAAAAAACATTGAAGACAAAAACTGCTCTGATACTTTGTTGAAAGGTTTGCAGTTCAGATGGAAAGAAAAATAGGCACTTCATGGCTCGGATCAATGCAATTTTTTTTTTTTTTTAAGAGCAGGTTTTTTTTTTTATTATAATGTAGCTATCCTTAAATGAACAGTCTGCAAAGTTAATCAAAAAAAGTGCACGATAAAGATTATGAATCGCCTTAACGAGTGGTGTACGATTCCAGGTAAAATATGATATTACGATCTTACTGAAATTATGATAATTTGCTGCGAACACACCATTTCCTTAGAATGTGTAGATTAAATGTAGACTGTTCAAATAATTACTCCGTTTAACAAAAAAATAATGTAGTATAGTGCACAGACTTTATAATCATTGTGAAATAGCGGTTTATTTTGCTGAACCAGCAGTCTGTGTTATTGTTGTCACGGTACCAAAATTTCAGTATTCGGTACCGATACCAGTGAAAATCCAGGGTTCTCGGTACCAATTTTCGGTACCAAAGCAAAACACAAAAATATGCTAATAAAATTTTTTTTTTAAAAACGTTAGCACTAAAAATAAAACCAATGCCATTCTTTATACTTATTTACAATTGTGTTTAAAGTTTTTCTACAAGTTATATAATTATGATAAAAAGTAAACAAGTTTCACCCAAATTTAATTTGTCTTTTAATTTATGAAATTTAAACATTTTTGGTAAATAAAGGGGATTTGCTATTAAAATTAAAACATGGAAGAAATATTGTGATTTATTTCTTTGAAAAGATTTATAAAACTTTATTTTTTAACAGTCGTAGCAGTATCACATACATTTTACTAAATAATATTAATATTTCTAGCACAATGCCTTTATGTAAAAATTAACTTTTAGGCCTAATGAATGCATATTTGTCATTTTAACTGAACTTAAGACTGGTGGTGATGCTTAAGATATTTTTGGTCATTGAGGGTTTCTGTAAAAAAAAAAAAAAAAAATTATATTATATATATATATATATATATATATATATATATATATATATATATATATATATATATATATATATATATATATATATATATATATATATATATATATATATATATAGATATATATATATATATATATATATATATATATATATATATATATATATATATATATATATATATATAGTACTAGATCATATTAATTATTATTAAAAGATAATACTACTACTACTAATTCTACTTTCATACTAATGTATATACAATGCACTATGAATTGATGAGCTGCTGGGTTCATGAATATTAATCACGTTGTCTGCGTTCGGTCAAACTGATTTGCTGAAATCAAAACAGGGACAGTACTAAATCAGCGCCAGCCAATGATATTACCATTTGCGCATTAGCTCCGCCCACTACCGGAGAAACCGGTATGTCTTCTGCTTGTTCGATTATGATTGATGAATAATTCTAAATGAACTCCATTATTTTGACAGGAGAAGACAACAAAGAATAGTTTACTTATAGCGTGTCGATTCAGCGTGGTAAGACTCTCGCTCTCTCTCTCTTTGCATGTGTGAGAAACAGCACAATCAGTAAAGCGACGGTGAGTCGTGCGCCTTTACAAAGAGTTTACAGAGCATAAAATACAGGTGCGCTGTGCATCCATTGAGATGAATCGAAAAGTTCAGATCGCTTGATGGAGAGAGAACTCTGAAGCTCAGATGCTGAAATTAATGCAAGCGTCATGCGCTTCAGTCTATGTAGTAAACAAACCCGCACGTCTCTGCCATTCATTATTTCACACAGAGACGCGCAGAACGCGGATTCATATTTCAAACAACATTTGCGGCTTAACATTTACAGATACTGGTCCATATGGAGATTTGATTTGATTAATTTATGCTAACTTTGACAAATTCCATGACTGTCCATATTAAAATGTAAGTTTCATTTTCATGAGTGGATTTTGAGATTCCGTCCTCGTTTTCTGCTTCGCGGAAATCATAGCACTGAACCGGGTTTGAACGGGACCTCTGTACTACCGGTACTTAGATAAACCTGGTACAGTCACATTTAAATTTTTTTAGTACCGAAGTACCGGGTCTTTTGACAACACTAGTCAGTGTTAATGCAAGGAGTAAAAGATCTGGTAGAGAGACGAGCGTGTTCGACTGGTGCGCCTTGATACAGCGGTTCTGCGTTCGGATTAAAAGTTAAGACAAGCGTCTTTTGCCTGTCGTTCTTCAAACATTAAAGCAGACACATTTTGGTTTACAAACTGTATGGTTTCATCAGTTAGCCACGCAAGCACTCAGCTAATATATCCACCATTATTGTTTTAAGAGTTTACAGTTTAGCAGCTAAACTAACTGAGAGCACAATTCACTTGCATAAGTGTTTTTGTATTTTATGTCATTTTAAGAATGGATTGAGCACTATATAATTGATTTATATCACCTATTCTTAACCACAGGGCCGCGGCCCACGCTTGGGCCATGAGCGCCACCTGGAGGGCCGCAATTTTTTTTTACATTTTTCACCTGTGGGCCACGATCACTGTTATCCATGAGACAGTTACAATACACCATCCCACCACTAGTGGCAGTAATGCCTCAGTTGTTTAACAAACGCTAATAAGCAGAAGACACTCAGTCAACCGTAGCCTGAAGCAAAAGTCACGCCTGTTTCACCCCTGATTTCCACTGCACACGTCTGCGGCGCGTTACGGCTCCGACACAGCTACCCAAGCTGATCGCGGTCACTCTAGTCTATGCTTGCGTTTACACCAGATGCAATGCGGCACTTTTCAAAAGCGTCCCAGAAGTAGCTCTCCACGCTGCTTCGCTAAAGATAGGCGCCTAGTCCATTTCTGACGCACCCCGCGTCCAAACCGCATAGCAAATACAAAATAGAGGTAAAAAAAAAAAAAAATGTGTATTTCAAAATAAACACCCTGTGCAGACTCCCAATCGTATTTTACATTACTATATTGATGCGGCCAGAAATAGATGACAAGAGGTTCATCCTTAAAGTTAAAAAACCTCACATTATTATATGACACCACAGATCCCTTTTACAAGGACAAAGAAAAAAAAGGAAGTGGTGTGGAGTTTAACTGCAGGAGTTGCATGACTGGAATAAACATAATTAAACCGGACAAAACATTAACATTTAGCCAACCATGTTAGATCACACAGAAATCAAGAAAAACAATGTTGGACCATAGGCTGTAGTGTTGGACAGGCAAATCACGTGGTGTCGCGAATCCTACCGCTGTGCTTCTGATCCACCTGTACAGAGTCTATTTTTCCATCTGAAGTGCGTATTCGTTGCATGTTTTGTTTTACACACCCATGTTAAAGGATTCCAGCGTTCACACTGCATGCAGCCGAGGTCTGTTAGTGCATTCCAGGAGCGGTCAGTACGCCTATATTTTTTCATTTGCACTTTATTTCAATTTTCATTTACAACTTATTTAATTTGAAAAATATTATTTAGAATTTATTTTAGCAAAACATTTTATTGTTTTTATTTTATATAAATGTTATTTTTTTGTAAGCAAAATCTGTCAAATCTTACAGATCTTACAGCTGACCAATCAGAGCAGAGTAGGCTTATGGAAGGGAGGGGTTTGCTCCAAACTTGCTTGGAAACTAATTGCTTCAAAATCATTGGCAAATGACTAATAAAATGTAATGTATATTCTTAGAAAATGACAATGTTTTCTGACCTTAGGATGGATTTAACCTGCTCTTTAACACCAATCCCTCATCCTCACCTCTAGGAAATAAAAGCGATCAGGTCCTCTGCTTGAATAGTCCTGCACACTCTCCACCAGGTCCTCTGCATACTCCACTTGACAGCGGCCCAGCACTTCTGCCATGTTTACGGTGACCTCTTCATCACTCCAGTAGAGCTGGTTTATGTCAGAATGGTAGGCACCCTTTGGTCCTTTATGAGTGTTTTCAGGCCTGTAAGCATCAGTCATCATGAAAAGAACTCAGTTAAAAATATATGTACAGCCTAAGCAGAAACTTCAAGCTAAAGGATGTACTTTTAAAGCAGATCCATTGGCTCATGTAGCTTCTTAAGGGGAAGAAAATGTCACCTGTAAAATTTATAGAGCCGCAGTTTAGGATCCATTTTGTCTGGCTTTCCATCACTACGCTTGTTGCAGAAGATTTCTTTGATGCGCCCAATACGGAAGGGCTCCGGAGCATCGAGGTTTGAGCCCTTGATGTAATCAGAGGACTTCCTGTAGTATTCTGGGTGAAGATCTTCATCAACATCTTCCTTCCTGTGAGAACGCTTCAATGGGCTTGCAACCTTTACCCTAAAAGGGAAAACATACCTTTAATAAAATGGCTCTCAACCTCAGAATATCTTAAGGCAGAGAAAAATTAAAGCTTACGCAAAATTGAAGGCCTCTGGGGGAAGATAGACACTGTCTCCTACTCTGTACTGCTCGCCCTTTAGGGTCGCCAAACCATAAAAGACTTTAGAGTCGCTCTTCTCAACCTCCAGTGGTTCACAGACATTAGGCAATTCCTGAGCCTCTCGTTCTTTATTCCTTATGCAGCTGGCACAGAACCTGCCATAAAACATCATGTTGAAGTGCATGCACAGAAAAAAAAAAAACAACCTGACCTGTAAGAAAGAAAAGGTCTAAAAGGGGCACTCACTTATACTTGTGGTCTTCTGACTGTGTGACCTTGGGAGGAGACTCAAAGCGAGCGCATTCACCATCATACAAGAGCTGATAAAAGAAGCTTTCGCCATCATCTTCGATCACTTTCATGTCATCATCTATACCACCCTGAAAAGCATACAAATATTAAAACCTCCTGCACAGTGTGATACTGATACAAATGTAGATCAGACCTCAGCATCTGTACCTCCATGAACCAGTTTTCAGATGGAGCCTTGTAGAGGACATTGACCTTGCCATGGACGAAACTCAGCTGCATATCTTCACACTCATCCACAAGGAAGAGCTCAAGAGGGTCTGATGATTCTCCAAGAACAGTATCAGTGCCTCGGCAAAACCAGTGCGCATGAAACATCTTCTCTCCATCCTCCCATAATGCCGTAATCCTATAATCATGACGAAAATGTTGGCTTACCAATTTTAAAGCAATACAGTGCCAGTTAAGATGCCAAGAACCCAGGTATGCTTTAAAAACGTTTACCTGGCCAAGTAGAGGGGATGTGATGGGTCAGCAGGGCTGACAGACACACAGTCTCCCACCTCCACCACCTCATTCTCCACACGCACTTTCATGTAGTATTCCTTCCTTCCATCAGTCTGAAAGGACAACATCAATGTCTCAAGTCCATGAAGTGGGAATCCAGGTTCATATAGTAAGAGAGATCACATACCTTGATGGGCTCGCCCACCCAGCTGATCTTATTCTTCGTCTGTTTTTTCTTCTTTGTTTGAGACATTTTCTTTGTCTCCTTAATTGGCAATACTTCCTCCTCATCCATATTCTCATCATCCTCTGCTTCTTTCACTGCCAGGTTGGGACATCTGGACACGGGACAAGACACCTCTTTAGCTTTACTCTGACAAATGATTCAAAAGCCATAGAGCTGGATAACAAACTGACAGGATATAAAGTAGGGGTGTGCACGGATAGTCGAACATTCGAATATTTGTTCTGCTCTATTCGATAAATGAAAATGATATTCGAACTTATAATAATAATAATAATAATATATAATAATAATTCACAAAACCTAATTTGGTCACTTTCTGTGATTCTCCACGGCATATTTGAAGATGTATGCAAGCAAAAAATAATTAATGAATTAATAAGGGGCCGATCACATATCGCGCCAAAAAACGCGTGGAAAACGCTAGGTGAGCCGCTTTCTCCTTTCCAAAGCGCTATTGAGGCGTCTGCCGTTGCTAAGCAACAATGACGCGCTCTCTCCATGAAGACGCAAGAAATTTCAGCAAAGGAAATGGATTTGCAGCAAAAAAAAAAAAAAAAAAAAAAAAAAAAAAAAAAATCGCTTGCAGTAGCTCTGCTACTAAATTTATTTCAAAATGGCAATCCATATACACATATGATCAGCTGTTCCCTCATCTTGGCTGAGCTTTCAACGTTGTTACGGGAAAGGATGAAGCTGAATGATTAGTTCGTCACATGACCTGCGGTGCGCTTGCGGCATTCTGAAAAGTTGAAATGTTTTTAACTCAATGCGGTGCGGACGCACCTGAAAAAAACGGGCGTGTCGCAACGCGTGCGCATCGCGACCACTTCGCTTCCATTATGAGCGTTCATAACGCGTGCCTACATTGGAAATAACTTGAGCGCGCAAAAGACGCGATATGTGACCGGCCCCTAAGAACTGCGGTCTTCTACAGTACTTCAGATATGACTTGGAGAATCACAGAAAGTGACCGTATTCAAGAACATTTTTGTGGCTTCTCTCAAGCAACGAATAAACACTGCTAACTTGGAGAATGCAGTGAAAACTCTTCTCGCGTCTGCCCTAGACCCTCGGCACAAACATCTCAGGTTTCTCGATAAAAACATAAGTAAGAAAAAAAGTTTTTTGAACATTAGAACATTTTCCTTGATGCGAGTGGTGTGTCACCAACGATGAAGAGGATGCAATGCCCACTCGTCAGAAAAGGCTGAGCCAGTTCTTCAGCGATGATTACAGAGAGTCCAGCCGAGACGAGTGGGAACAGTTCTTGCTGGAGCCATGTATTCCTCCAGATGAGGATCCCATTCAGTGGTGAAACGAAAACACGAAGCGCACATCACAAAACTTATTCGCTTAGCACACCGTTATTTGTGAGTCCCACCAACCTCTGTGCTGTCAGAGCGCGTTTTCTCCGCGGCCGGCCTTATTGTTAACAGACTAAGGAGCCGACTTTCCCCCGATCATGTTTACATGCCCATATTTCTTAACAATAACATGTAAAACAATAGAAAAAAAAAAAAGCAAAAAAGATTTGCTGACAGTTTAATAGTTTCAAAGTTAAGTGTAGGCTATGTTCTACAATAGCCTAATTGCTGCAGGCTGTTTTACGTTTTTTCTTTAACTTTTTTTTTTGCTTTTAATCTGTACTTTTGTTTGTTTGCACGCATTGTTAAAGGTTTTCAGCTACAAAACACGATGTGTAATGTTCAAGCTTATTGTGTTTAAGCTTGTTCAAAATGATGGAAACAATAAATGTTGCTGAAAAATAACGTCTGTCTCATTAAACTTAAATAAACGAATATTCGAATATTCATTTTTTTGTGAGCTCAAATATTCGAATGTGATATTTGCAGAAAACGCCCATCCCTAATATAAAGAGCTTTTCAAAATGGTTTTCCCATTCTCACTCTATACGACAGGGGGCAGCATGCTGACTAAAGAGGATAGTGCTTTTTTTTAGCATTAGCACAGCACTGAACACATACGAAACCAACATGGAGAATGAGACAATGCAAAAGCAAAAGTGAGGGCAGATTGTCACAACTGACTCCGAGAGCACAATGTCTGTTTGACGAAAAAAAAAAAAAAAAACTCAACTACAGATATTAAAATGTTTACACGTTTAAGACGTAAAGGACGTTCAGTTAGCAAGACATCTGCCCAGGAAGGAGTGAAAACCAGTTAACAAAAGTGACTATTATTTAAATGCAATTCAGATTTAGAAAATCTGATTAATGTAGCAAAAAGCTTTGACCAGTGACTGACATTTAGTCTCATTTCACAACATATGGAAACAATATGACATTTCTGCCAAGCAGAATGATTACGCAAGTATGAAGACTGCCCACAGTTAGCATACCTCCTCTTCTGACAGGCCTGTTTACTTCTGCCACTGCCTCCAAACTTGATCATATCCTTACAGGCTGAACACTTGCCACAGTCTGGCGCCTGACACACCTGAAAGATAAAAGAAATGCCACCTTGTTAACGCAGACATTGCAGGCATAGTTTGGTTGCAATATAAGGCCATTTTTGACAATCTACCTCACAGACACCACACCGGTGTCTCTTCACTCCACCTCCATCTTTATTGTTCTGGTCAATCTGATCGGAGAAAAAGGTGTCAAAAATCTGATAGACCAGTTTAGTGGTGGTGGCTTTAGTTGGGCCCTTGCTGTCCTTCTCAATCTTGGTGGGATGACGGATGGCTTGTCTTCTGGCTGCTCTCCTGAAGAACAAAATGAATGTGATGAGCTACAAACACACCATTTTAGATACAGAGATCACTAACAGCCAAGTAAAAATGGAGCCATGCACGTAATGTGTATGGAGGTCACAGGACACTGAATGGACTGACAGTTGTTCCAAGGGTGGCGGATGAAAACTTCTCATTTCAAAATCAGTTTTAAGGATCACTCAAGCAAACTGGCTCTGTTTTTTATAGAACAAGTACATGCAGTTCCTTCAGAGGCTTAGTTTCTCTAAATAGGCAACTTGTAAAAATCTAATAATGGGAGCCCAAATTAACATGTTATGCGGAGTCATGCAAATGGGGGGGCTAAGGAAAACATTTCTCATCACCCACCCCTTTTAACTAGTGAAGTAGTTTACCACCAACACAGGTTACTGAATTGGAGCATATGGGAAAATAAATCAAGTCACACACACACTGCAGAAACAACAGGCTTTACATACCAGTACAGCTGCCTGCTGCGTTAGGAAAAGTTACAGGATTTAGAAACATTGAGATCATGCACCAACCCCGAGCTTACCTTTATATCCCAACATACCACTGAATGATCAGAGTCTACCATAGGTTCAAGGAATGGTTCAAACATACAAACCATTTAAAAACATTTATCCAGTTCACTAAAAGATACACTTTCAGATGTATCAAGCTTACAGTGTCTGCAGAATATGTAAACGAATAAATGCCTTCGCCGTTACTGGAAACAAGATTTGATTGGTTTAAGCAAAAAAAAAAAAAGAAAAAAAAAAATTTGAAAATTGAACATTTATCCCAGCTCAGACAGTCAGAAAGAACCCAGTGCATTACACTGAACATTAAAAATCATTAGCAGGACCTTTGCGGATAGTCCAGAAATAGAAATGGTCAGTTACACACATCTGCTACTGTGGTTATAGAAAAGAACCTAACTGAACTTGAGCAGTTCTGCAAAGAAGAGTGGACCAATATTGCTAAGTCTAGATGTGCTGGGTGATGCTTTTGTATACCTACTGTACCTCTTGGTGGCATTATACCAATGATTATATTAACATAGTTGTGATTGGCAAAGGACAAAAAAGCAGGAAACTATACGGTGCACTTACCATGACGCGGCGACCCCCCCCCACCACCGCACACACACAGAGACATAATTTATATAGTATAATAAATTATTGTACTTGTTTTTTGTTTAAATGAATTTATAAATTAAATAATTAAAAAGGGAAGAAAAATTAAATACACATCTAAATTAAATGATTGAACAAAAGAAAAATCATAAAAGGATTAAAGTGGGAAATATGCTTCAAAGACTGGGCAAAATAGGGATTAATTCCAAAAAATCTGTCAATAACTTGCTGCTGACGTGCACGAAAACTAGCCATTTATTGGCCATTTCTTGTCCTCCCAGAGGTTTTGTTTTTCCTTATTTCTATGGTGTCCTATACATCCATAAAAATAACATCTTTATTTCCCTCTATATTTTTGAAAGGTATCTTTTCTAGTGTTTTTGTTCAGCCATTTTGTCAGTGCTTTATTATAGACTTCTACGATTGCTGATCCACAACAGAAGACGATTATTAGGTTGAACGTTCAGAATACGATTCCATAGGTTATATTTCAGCACGAATTTCGCAAATGGACTGCGACTCTTAAGTAGCACGTAGAACGCTTTTATGTCAAGTAAAGTTTTTGGGAAAAGCGCGTGGAATTGCAGAGATTTGCAGCGTTTGTAAACTTGCACGTTGAGAGCGCTCTTCAGAGCGAAGATACATCGTCATCGGGAAACTCGACCCAGATCAGATTTAAGCATTCATTAAAGTGAATCGGTTCAAAGGAGTCATTAGTTCGCAAATCGGACGTGTCATTAGTGGACAGATATGCTCATATGCTCCGCGTATATGATATTATTCCTAAATATATTTTTAGGTCACACAGATTAAATTTCAGGAGTATATGCAACAAACATTTGCATTTTACAGAGCCATCTAGAAGCTGCTAAACTTTCTAGCAAGAAACAAGCAATAACCAACATGGCTACTTTGCTAAGTTAGCCCAGAATCGTTTAACATTAATGTTATGGAAGCATGACAAAAGTGATCAATAGATTGGTTAAACTTTACTAGACCTGCATATAAAAATGAAAGTCAATATATTGGATTTGCTTACATGAATCATCCGTGTTCACGGTCTTCGTCAGTCAACTGAAGCTGTTCACATGAGTAGATGGTTGGGTGAGCGCGCATTCATAACGGTGCACGTACACTTTGAACTTCAATCGTGACAAATGATTGGACTACTTGCGGAGTGACATTATGTTTACCCGACCCATCGCAACCGCCTACACCCCATTGACTCCCATTATTTCTCGGCGTATTCCTTCAGTTTTCAATGCATAACGGCGGCTGCGCAGTCACGTCATGAGGGCAACTGTTGCTATGGAGCGTTCTATTGAGTTTCGCCTCTTGGGCTTCTATACTCTTTGCGAGAGCATCATTTTCAGGTCGGAAAAGCCGGATTTTTCCAGAAGAATCACACCCCTGATTAAACATTCCAGGTAATAAAAAAATAAATAAATTGCTAAAGGCATCGGATTTTAGGCTAGGTTAACCGGTTTAAATACAGTCTAAAAATCTGGCAACACTGTTCTTCTAAGTTATAAGCAGTCCTCTTTATGTCAACCACTACTCAAGAGTTCACACTAAAAAACATTGACTATGAAACAGAAACGCACCTCTTGCCCAAAGTAACACCAGCCAGCTTGATCAAGTCTCTCATACAGGGAGTGATGATAATCGGCTGTTCATCTGAGTCTCCAGCCTCATCATAGCTCTCCACCTGCTCCACCACAAACTGAGCATGACGCAGCAGTGTGTCCTCTGTGAAACGGTTGAAGTTGAGCCCAGCAGGTGGAACAGTAGTCTTAAGACATGAAGGAACAGGTCAGCACTGCTGCCGACAGGACCAGAGATACAGAGAGATCACTTCAATCAGCTCACCTCAATTTTGTTCAGCAGATCCTCATAAGTGGCGTCCTGGTTCTTCTGGAGAAATTCAACTACAATCTTGCTCATGTAGATCTTCTCCTGCATCAGAGCAAAAATGGAAGAGTACTCTTCTCTGGGGTCCATTAAGATGTAGTCAGCAAAGGCTGTGGAGAAGAAATAAGACTGGTTGTATTCTCATGTGCATGGCCAAACCTGACTAGGATGAGACAGATTACTTCAAGAAATATTTACCTGTGGTGAAGCCAATTAAAGCCTTCTCCCCACCATCAAAACCAGTGATCCACCAAGCATTGATAGGACCAAGTTTCTTGGCAGGAACCCCACCTAAAAAGCCAGCAATTTAATTACACTAAATCCTAAATTGGCTAAATAGTCAGCCTTCACAGTTAAGAAATTGGGACATACCATCCATGCATGGGTTGTCATCGTAGATGGGCTTAACAGCACAACTAAAGTACAGTTCCACATTTTTCTCAATGAGGCCAGAGTCAAATGGACACAGGTGCCCACGCTTGTCATACACGCTGTGAATGAGGATTGTAACAGTCAAAAAACTGGAGGACAGAGACCATAACAATACCATTCAATCGGACTAACTTCCCCTTATTACCTGAAGTTAGTTATCTTGTGCTGGGGCAGATCTTCATAGCTTTCAAAACCATCCTCATTTGCATCAAAGAGGGATAGACGCTCATCAGTCAACATCTCTGGTTCATCCAACTACCAGAGACAAAAATCAAACAATATTAAAAAGTGTTACAAGAGGCAGAATAAGTCAACTTTAAATTGATGTGGTCCAGAAAACACTCACAGCATCATCAGGATCTCCCTGGAAGAACTTGAGGTCCGAATCATCCAGATACTGCCTGCAGTCGGGGCATTTTGGTGGAGGGGTCTAAAATACAGATTAATGAGATTTAGTGCATTAATTCAAGCAGCAGCATAAACGGGGAAAGAAATGAGTGTCACCTTGGCTGCAGACACAGGCTTGATCTGGCCATTAGTAGTTTTCTCAGTATCAGGACTGAAAGGAAGGGGGGAATAAGATTTATTAACTTCACAGATGCACCACATATGGAAAAAGAGTTTAATCTGACTTGAATGTAGAACTCACTTCTCAGCTTCTGTTTTAAGGCGTTTCTCTTCATGGACCTTGACCGGAGAAAAAAAAAAAAAGTTCCAATTAAAATATTTCTATGGATTTCTTAAAACAGGATTAAAATGTCAAAACCTTACCTGCTCTGTAATTTCTTCCTCGAGCTTCACTTCTGCATCACCATTTGTGGCTTCTCCATTCAGCTCATCAGACTTGCGCTTTGGGCTGTTGGAAGAAGGTACAACACCCACTTAAAAAGTGACCAAAGATTAATTCAAAAATCTGATTTCAACTGCCCAAGTGCCAAACTGCCATTTCACAAAGGGCACATCAGATTTGAACAAGGACAACTCTTAAAATGTTTACTTACACTCTAGAGAACATGGAAAGGATAGATGGCTGTTTCCCAGAGTTACGTGTAACCCTGGTACTGGCTGGAGATTCTGTTGGGGAACAAAATGTGCCGTTAGTAAAGACTAAATGCTCTACATTCAGCACACAATGTAAGGACACTTATTTATGTTTTAATGCCATAATACTCACGGCAACATTATTTCAATACATAATTTACAATATCAATGTAGAGATACAGGTGTTGTAATATGGAGGGCAATTAAAAGCTTTAAACCCCTGCAACTCACTCTTGGGCTCAGAATCTGCTTTACTGCGACGGCCGCCCCTTCCCTTTGGGGCACTGGGAGACTTTATAGCACCTCCTTCCTCCTGGGTATCCATGGCTCCCTCCTGCTCGCCTTCATCTTTGTGCGACCCATTTACAGAGATGCCATTTGAATGTCCATTCTGCTCCACACCTTCATCCTCCTTGACAACTCCCAGAGCTTTCTTGAGCACGGCCTTCACCTCTGACGTGTAAACCTCCTAAAAACAAAACAAATCGGACCAAAAGTTCTCAACAACTGTAGTTTGGAGAACTGAAAGGGCAGCGTAACTCACAGTGGAAAGCTCAGAGCTCTTTAACTTGTCCTCAAGGATTTTGAGCTGGTCCTGAGTATCAGCAAGCAGGAACTCCTGCAGTAACCTGAGCTTTTCCTTTACACACTCCTACCACAATGAAGAAAGAAAACAATGAAGTAAAACTACAGAAACATTGAAGAAATGTGTGAATGAGTCTGGCAGAAGCTTTAAAAAGGTAGACATTTACATTTTATCAGTTCTTGCTTTCCTTGGGATTTGAACCTATTAGCTTGGCATTACAATATTCTACTGTTTGAGTTACAGGAAAGCCTGAGAAAGTCTAAAAGTATAATATTTACAATACTTCACATTAGCCTTAGGCATTAAAGATGTTTTTGTTATTTTATATGTTTTTAAATAGGATGTGCTTGACCAGATATATGGAGACTCCGTTATTAAACTACTTCCACTAAGTTACATGAAGTGCATATATTATCAGATTTTCTGGAGATACCTACATGTAAAAATAACCAATAACCTGACCAGCTGATGTGAATATAATTCATAAGACCGCTATGAAAAACCCTCACCTCATCTGACAAACTGTCTCCACCTTCATCCAACACCTGAAGCCTGGGAACATAAAGGTAAACATCATTAACAATGCACAGCAGATCTCCACATAGCTTGAAAAAAAAAATCTAAATTATTTCGACGTGCAATAAACATTTAAGTTAATATTACAATCTTTAACATTTAATTTAAATATTTAAAGCTTTATCTTCAGATGACAGCCTCATATCTTGTCGCTATCATGGGATTACGCCATGTAAACAAGCACGCACACATGCAGAGACAGTCGATAATTATTAACATCACTTTAGATGGTTTAGAGCAAATTACACAAAATGCAGCAGGATTGTGTAGGTATGATACTAAAGACTTGTGCAGTGATTGAGTAGCGAGAGACAGGAGGCGGGCAGAGCTTCACTCAGACACATATGTATTTGGCGCCAAATACAGTCAGACTGACACCCGTGAGATAGCTCGCATCAAAACAACCAGCCGTTGCCTGTTTTACCCCCTACACGCAAACTGATGGCGAGTACAGCATTTTAGCACTGCTAAATGCTAACTACAGTAAACACTTAACACATTTTTCCATCTCCAAACATCACAAAATACAGCAGCTGTTATGTGACGAGATTGACGTGTAACGAGTATCGAGCAAAGCCCGCGAAAGAGCGAACTGTGAAATTCAGTCTACCGTTACAAGGCAAATACAGCACCGTACCGTTCCTTGACATCCTCTGGCAAAGACAATGAGGTCCTGGTAGGCATTTCAAGTTCGCGTTTGATCAAACAAAACGTCTAATTTAAAACACGATTTAAAACAACAACAGTAAAAATGGTGAATAAGAGCTGACAGCGCCAACAGCAGCAGACTTTGTGAATTGTTGCTTGCAGCTGAGAAATACGCGCGGGCCGCTTTTTCGCGCGGAAATGCGGGTGACTTGGACGCTACCACTAATTTAAAGCACGGGGGTCAATTGTGTCAATTGAGTTGTGCGTTTCTATTTGGGTTTAAAACTTTTCAGATAAATTAATCTGAATATATGGACAACATAACACTATTATGAAATATAAACTATTAAAGTAAAAGAATACGAAATCTTAAATTGTTTTCAAGGATTATTTTCGTGTCTACCCCTTCCACGGCTTCAGATTCTAAACCAATATGGGATGTACCACATTTTCCCTTCCCTCAGGGGTGCAGATTCTCATTCCTAATTTTCATTAACTCTTCCAATGTAAATATTTAACACAGCCGGTGACGAATAGAAATCTGACACCGATCCGACCAGTTCGATTTCGATGTTTAAATTCAGTTTATATGTTTAGTATTTAGAATACTAAACAGTGTTAAATAAATAATAATTAATTAACATATTTAATAAAGTACACAAATGTCCTTTTAGCAAGTAAATAAATAAATGCAGTATGCAGATCTTTGAAGAAAAGATAACCAAAAATCAATATGAAATAAAAGTAACATTAAATTAAAGAAATACAGTAACAGCAGCATATCCTCCATGTCTTTTCTGAAAGTGTTCGAATTTGTTCAAAACGTGTTTTCATTTTAATTTTCATATTGAACTTTACAAAAGAAAATTACACAGATGTCTCATTTTCAACTAATAATTAATTTATCATCAAGTAAAATCATAACGTCAACATATATATATATATATATATATATATATATATATATATATATATATATATATATATATATATATACAAAATATAAAAAGTAAGAAGTAAATATAACCTAACAAGTTATTTTTCACGTTATTTTAGATTAATTTATTTTAGACTAGCCTGTTATTTTATTTTGTGACCAAAAGTAAATGTTGCATTGCATTTTTGACGGGCCAAAACAAAGTCCATCATAGTCCAACATGGGCCCTGCTTTTGGACATCTCTGCTTTGGAGTAACTACTCATTCTGACCCTGTGATCATAATCATGTAATCTTAGTTTATCCTGCAGATGGCGCAATAAGACAGTAGATATTTTTAACAACTACCGTTAGAATCTTTTCTTTGTCCGACCACAAGGTGACACTCTTGTACAGCAGATGTAGTTACTGTTAATCTCAGAGTAAACGTGTTCTCACTTATATCTGGTGGAGTCGGAGTACAGAATCGTCATTAATCACAAAGACTGTACTGAAAACAACTTTATATGTTTTCAGCTGTTTCAGTATGGCTGATGTCACTTCCTGCTGACTCTTTGCCATATTCCCAGCTGTGTTGTCTCCTAGGGCAAGTTGTTGTTCCCACCTAGGATTTCTGGATGTTTGACAACAACCAGACCAGACCATCCTTAAACCCACTCAATTCACAATCCTTTTTTTTTGTGCTAAGAGCACCCTCGGCCTCCCAGACTACCCTTTCCAATAATGCCATTCCTACTGATCTCTCATCATACTCCCTCTTTCCTAATAAAAACCCTTCTGCTAAACATCTTCACTCCCACAAAACCTTGGAACTGGCACTTAATGGACTGTCAGAAATCAAGGCCAGCAGTTCTAGGCAATATTGTTTGTGAATAGATTCATGTCATGGCGAGTCAGGCCTTAACCATGTTCGTGCATGTTAGCATTTAGTTTCCCTTTTTTATTGAATAGATTTCTGTAATATGTGGGATAAAGCTCTTGTGTTCAGATTGTTAACCCAATACTGCATAGAACTGAAACTCGAAGCAAATTACAGTGGCATTAATCATTTCTGTCACACAAACAACCACTTTTAAAATCACACGTGAAACTGACAACCTTTAGAAATTTTCAACTACAATTTTACAAAAATACAAAACAGAGAATAACAACAAAGCAACACTTTTTTTGTATTTCATTTATATTTATTCAAAAAAGGAATGAACTAATGTGTATGTACCTATATTAGTGTTTGGGATTGTACCGATTTAGCACAGGTAGCTTGCAACTAAAACACAAGGCTATTGCACACAAGACATTGTACATGTATACACATTACATAGATACTGTACACAGATACATACACACTTTCATAAATGTATCATATAAAACAAACATCGTTCCACAGGGTAGCCAATGTTTTACATTGAACGGAGTGATAGGAATGCTCACACAGTCTTAAACTCTTAATGCATCATAAAAAAAAGACAGACAGAAAAAACTAAATACATTAGGTTGGTATTGGAAGAGCTGCCAAAGTGCTTTCTCTGCTGAACTAAACCAACCAGCAAAGGAAACTAAAACATGTTGGGATCAAACAGTCAAGGCTGTGATTGTGTGAGTGAAAGTGTTGGACTAAGGATATCAACTTAAGGGAACATCAAGGTCAGTCCCTAACAACAGGAAGAAGCATGAAAGCACTGGACTTCAGTGGTTGCAGGAAGTTTAAAGTTTCTTCTAAAGACTTGTGGCCTATTAAAATACAGCATAACACCTAACAACCCCCATATCTCAGAATGAATATGCCTTCAAAAGAGACAAATGCATGCTCAATTTGTCCTTATCTCAAAGTTTCCAGTCTTATTAATGGCATATCAATTTTAATGAATTTTAAATGTCATTAAGACTTCACAGTGAGTGCCCTTTCTTGTTGCTTGCCAATAATGTCAATAATCAACAGGAGAAAAATGATGTTCGATAATACTGTCGATCAGCGAAACTGTTCGCTCGTTACACTTCATTCTTATATTCTGTTCCATTCGTCAAGTTGGGCACAAAAAGCACACGCTGCCGCAGCGAAGCTACAGCATTGTCATGCCAACACAACCAGCATTTACACCAGCTGCTGAGAGAAACTCGTGTCAGGAATTCAGTAATCACATTCTGATCGTGCTTTACTCTTAGGAAATAAAATAGGGATGTTAAAGCAAAATAAAATACAAAGAGAAGTAACATTGACAATTTTACATAGATTGGTCATACATATTAGTTTTTTTACAGGTTAGATTTTCATGCAATACAATGAAGTGGAATCCTTTTATTGTCGGCAATCAAAGGATGTTATGTATAACAAGTAATTTGATGTGTACATTAGGAGAGGTTCTGCAAGCATGCATGTTTTGTTTGGCTCACACGGAGTGCATTGTCAATCTGTACATTTCAATCGGTCCTCTCAAATATCTGAACAGTGGTAATCTACTTGTGGATAGGATACATCTTGTATGCGACTTCTGTTAGGTTGGTCAGCATATGAGAAATATACAATCCCAAGCTGCCTAGAAGTCTGCAAAGTGCGACTTTCATTTTTCATGTTTTGTCAAAGAGCTTCAATGGATATTCCCATTTGGAATTGTTTTTCTTTAATTTGCCTTCTAATGTCAAATATGTGGTGAAGTCTCATTCTGTGATGTTCAGGAACTTTTGCAAGGACAGAAGCAACAGATGACACGCAGGAGTCCGGTAGCACAGCTGTGATATCTGCTCTAAATGTCCATGAGTCCAAATACACTGATTGTGATTCACGTTTCATCTGTGAGGTCTCTGAACACTTCTGTCTTCTGTGCCTTGCCTCAAAGATGGGGTCTCCCCTTGTCTTCAAACACCTGGGCATTGAGGAGACAAAATCAGACAGTAGTGCAGTCCTGCATGATGGGAATTGACTGATGTTCGTGTTTGTTGGTGCAGTGCTCCATTGAAATCGAGCTCTTGAGTGGCACCATGCAGCGGTGAGAAGGCCTGCCACAATTGAACAGCCCCCAGCAGCAAAGCACCCTGAGAAACTCCCTCCTCATTTCCTTACTCCGCAATGTGTAGATCAGTGGGTTCAGTGCCGAATTCATTGTGGTGATGCTGAAGAAGATGGTAGCATTGTTGAGAATAGGACATTCTTTTATTGAACAGGAAGTGTCCAAGAGAAGGATGGTGAATGCGGGTAACCAACAAATGATGAATACGCCGAGCACAATCGTGACAGTCTTCAGGAGAGCATAAGCTGGAGAATTGGTGGCCTCTTGCTGGCTTGTTCGCACAATAAGATAGATGCGAACGTAAAGGATCACAATGGACATCAAGATGATGGTAAAGATGGTAACGACAAAAAGGATGTAGTATCGGGAGTTGAGAGGAAGGACAGAGGAGCAATCCTTAACGTTATTTATACAGTTCCAACCAAAAATGGGAAGACCTCCCAGAAGGATGGACATCACCCAGCATGCTCCGATCAAAAGGAACATGCGGCAAGTTTTGTTGGAGCCATAAACCTTGACCTTGGTGATGGCAATGTAGCGCTCTATGGCGATAGCCAGCAGGCTGAAAACGGAGGCAGCCAGTGCTATGAAAGTAGTCCCTTCTCGTATGAACCACTGGACAGGCACCAACTGAAATGTCTTCGGGCCTGACAGGAAGATGTTGGCAATATAAGCGGAGCCAGCCAGTAGGTCTGAGAAGGCCAGGTTTCCGATGAAGAAGAACATGGCAGAGTGGAACTTCTTATTGCGAAACACAGCAATGAGCACCAAGAGGTTTTCGAAGATGATGATACTGCAGATTATGACAAATAAAATGTTCAGGGTGCTCAGGCTTTGTTCAATCGTGCGGTCATCTAATTCCTTCTGGCTCATGTTCTTGACAATTTTATAGTGGTCCCTTACGAGGCACGTGTTGAAGTACTGGGAGTATTTGCTCATGGTGACAGCTGGCAAAGCCCTGCAACCAGACAGCCAGTAGTCAATGAGAGGGCAGCTTGTCTGAGCTTGTCTGGGCCAGAAGGGGCACAGGAAATGAGCCGCCCAGCCCAGAGTTACGTCTCAGTGGCCCAGGAAGCTCCTCAGTGTCACCTGGAAACAAACACAAAACAGAATGATTACTGGCAGGCCAAAGTTAAAAAGCAACCATCAACAAATCAAATGTAAAGTTTAAAAGGCTGTAAGTTCTGTGACTCTAACAGCACCAAACAATCTTTTGAGTGGGCCAGGCATAACAACATTATCCGGTTTGGGTAGGACTATCTGTGTGTCCAAACAATGGAGGATGAGGGAGTGTTCGTTTAAAACCTGTCATTATTTTTGCAATCAAAGCTGGTCAGACTGTGAACATTAGGTCCTGTTTCCACCTGGTATTCATGTGATTTTCAAATGTGTCTCCACTGACCACTTGTGCTCAGATTTCATCAAGACCCTCCCCTCTTTTTTTGTCACCCTCTACGTCATTTTCAAACGAGTGCCACACACATATTGGACTGAATGAGCAAAGTCAGCAGGAAAAGGAAAAAGGAAGAGAATGAAAAGGATCAAAAAGGGATCTGTGATCTCTACCTTAAATCACTTGTTTTGGTGCACTTTCTCACAACATGTCCCAGAACAATCAAGTGTTCAGTGAGTGGGTGGCAAGTATGCAGTGTTTTACTATGGTCTGGGATGCCTTTAAATGTTTAAACCACACATAAGTTCTTGACTACCTCCTTATGTGGTTTCAGTGATCAAATGACAAAACCTTTAACACCCTGTTTCAACCTGTATTTAGTGCTGAACACTGGGAGCACAAAAACACATCTTAATATCAGGTGGAAACATGGCCTTAAAGACTCAGTTTCTTGTTTGTTGTCATGTCATCAGAGACAAAATCTCACTCTGAGCGACTAACTACGATTGCTCACTGATGCAGCTAGTTTAGAGACAGCTTGAACGGATGTAAGCTTGAAATGCATTGCAGCATCCATGACTACTTGAGTGTGCACACTAGATGAGCATCTGTGAATCTGGATCTGGAATCCAGAATCTGAAGGGGTTGTGCTGCAGACTTCAAAAACATGAAATGCTAACAAGCTTCCTTCTTGTAGTGTGCACTAGGCTTTATCTAACGCACAAGCAGTAGTCCTGCATTGATCACACACTTTTGGAAACCAAAAATAGCTCTCAAGTATCTGGAATTTCCCTTCTGAGTAAATGCTACATGTCAGAACTGTCCTTCAGCTACAATCTGTTCTTGCTTCATCAATAAATATAAAGTGAGAGTTCATGTGACATATAGTCTTCTACACCATCACTTAACTGTGTGCAGAACCGGATGTTTACTAGTACAATTCAGTGACTCACAAAGTAATGCAAGCTCACGGGATGTGTAAAACTACGTTATATTAGAATGATCACCTTGTTATGTTCTGGAGTGTTTGGTAAGGAATATCTAATGATGGACTGCTGAATGCATGAAAATTAATGGACACATTTGAGTAACAAAGTTCTGTGTGTGTGAGACAGACCGTGTGAGTGAGCAAGCAAGCAAGCGTGGTTACCCGTGTCTGCCCTGGCTAAAGTTTTTCAGTTCAATTGAAGTTTATTTTAATAGTGCTTTTCACAATACAAATCGTTGCAAAGCAGCTTTACAGAAAATTGTGGCTCCAAACATGTAGTCACAATATTAGATATTAATTACAGTATTTTAGATTTAAGCCTGGGGAGTTGCCCCATTCAGCTTTCTGCTAGTTGAATAAATTGCGTAAGTTCAAAGTTAAAATAGTTTTTTATACAATTTGATTGCCCAATGCCTTTTTGTTTTGGTTGTTTTGATATGGTACACTGTGCACAGGGTTCCCACACCTTGGTTTACTTCAAATTCAAGGACCTTTCAAGGACTTTACAGGTCCAATACCCTCAAATTCAAGGACTTAATGTATTGACACATTTCAAGTGAGAGAGATGTTACATCATGTTATCTTGTAAAAAACATTGTTACAGTTTTCATGTCTCAAGCACAACCATGCAACAAAAAAAAAAAAAAAAAAATTTGCCATATGACAGAGATCTGATATTCTATTTGTTGTATTTCTGTTCTGCATAAAACTGAAGAATATTCAGTACATTCTATACTGTATTATAAAATGATGTGATATTAACTTTTGCATGGATTCATGGGCATGGGCTCATGTAAACAGAAGTTTTAAGATATATGAATATGCTTTTAAGTTTTTCTTGCCTCATGGGTTTACATTATCTTAACAAGCAAAGCAATGCAACATTAATTTCCAGGTGTGTCTGTGAAACATTAAGGTAGCATCCTATTAGTTTTGTGGGCACATGACCATATTGACCATATTTTAGTTTTCCAAAAAGAGGACAGTGGGTGTGGGTGGGGCAGGGACTGGGGTATGGTTGGCTGGTGGTAAAGTAGTGCCCAAAGTAGTGCAATGACCATATCCCAAATATCAAAACTGAAAATATGTAATTTCCATACCTAAATTACATATTTGACAGTCACTGTTATGCATATTGATCATAAACACAGACAGCTAAAGGCTAATTTATACTTCTGTGTTGGACCTATGCCATAGCCTTTATGCCAGATTTCATTTATACTTCTGCGTCGTTGTCCTAGTCTGCAGTGTCCACGTGCATGTTGCTTTTGTAACCTGTATCAATGTAGGTTTATTCTCAAAAACTTTCCAGGGCCTTGAAAAAAACATTTCAGATTCCCAAACTTTCAAGGATTTCAAGGACTCCTGAACCTTGATGCGCCTCTTTGAAGTTCTGTTCCTTTGAAATAGTGTCAAGATGTCAACTGTAATGCAATGAAAACTGGTCCCACTAGTATTTTCTAGCTACACAGTTGTGGAAAATTTAATATCCAACATAATATCCTTGTGTTTGCTAATTTTACAGAATACTTCAATACTTCATTGGTAAAAAGAAAAAAGAAAAAAAAGGTTGGCTTGAACAAGTTATTCACCCTGTTTTCTGTATGAATCTTAATGATTTCACAGTGAACAATTATTTCATGTTTTAATTCTCAATTTAATTTAATGAAGTTCTGTTGAAACAAGATTTCTCTTTAATGAAGTATGCGACACAAATACTGCAAGCTCTCAATCAGATCTGTCTCCATCCAATAAACAACAACCAATGGATAGAATAGAATAAAATCCCCAACCTATATTTTTTGATAATTCATCTGATGATGTGTCACATTACAGAAGAAAATATGACATTTCATGACATTGTGACTTTAAAGGCGGGGTAGGAGATTTGGTTCAGAAACATTTTTTTTGCTACGATGGTGTTTTCAACATCTCGATAGCAATCACTAAGTGAAGTGGTCTAAATCTATTTATATGTATTTATATTGTCTGTGAAAGGTGTAGGACCATAATATGTTTATCCAATTAAAATGTTCGGTCTGAACATTACAATAGGTTGTCCTGTCAAAATCTTTATTTGCATACGCACCCTGTTTGCAGACATGATACGTAATCATAACATTCCATCGAGAATGAAAGACACTATCATTGTAATTTAATGCGTAGCTGTTTTTGACTGAATGAGGACCACTGCCCAAGACACACCATCAGCACAGCCAGAGCAAAGCTGCAAAAGCCTCAACACTGAAAGATGCAAATACCCCATCTGACCAGAGTCACTGTAGAGACTATGCAACCATGTGGAATGGCATCTGGAGACAAAGGCAGGAATCTGAGACATCTGTGTGACGCACCCACCTCACTTCAACATCACTGTTTGCTGCACAAAGTTCAAAACCCCTAACATACATAATCACAGACGCCAGCTTATGTAAACACAACAGGAAGCGTGTCTCAGTCACCTATAAGAACACAATAAGTTACAGCTGCATAGACAGTGGCACAATCCTGCTGCCAAATGCCAATAATATCCAAGGACGTTTCCTTGAGAGGCAGCGATTAACAATGGTCTCCTTTGTCCAGGCTGCGTTTCACCTGATACTACTAGTACACTGGTCCAAAATAACACCACGCTCCAACCACAACATGCAAGTTGTTCCATTCAAGCATTTTTCAGTAAACACTGTAAATAACCAATAGAGTGTCACACCAAAGCTTAAATTACCCATCAAAATGTGCGAGTCGCCTTCTCAGAAACTGACGGATCTGTTTCAGTGTTCCACCCACTGAATTTCACTCTCAGAACAGGTTTGAGTGGGTAGTTTCGCTGCAGACAACTCATGTTTGTGATTTCACTGGGCCCTCTTCAAGGTCCTCGATGCAGTATGGACCTCAGTGTTCCTGTGGAGACCTTTGCCGCCTTTTAGGAATTTGACAGCGTGTGAAACCTGATGGTCTGGTTTGTCAGCAGTGCCGTCTCCGGCCTGCCCCACTTCACCTTTACCCCCCGCCCTGTCCTTCAACTACAGACTGGAAGGGACGGCCAGATCGTCCTGTCTAAATAATTAATCTTTTGTCTCATCTTCTTAAGAAAAAACATATTAATCATAACAAACGATAAATAAGATGCAAATATGTAGGTCATAACAATGAAAGGATAGCAGGTCTCCACGGTTGGGTTGCAACAAATGATTATTTTGATAATAGATTAATCTAATGATTATTAGAACGATTAATCGAATAATCATCAATTGTTTCACTGATTTAATCAGAAGAGATTTTTGATTATTCAGCTTTCGCAATTAGTTAAAATATTGAGTTATACATATTCTAACAAATAAATTAAGGTAATTTCTTATTTAATTACCTGAAATATATTTGTGCAAGTCATATGGATAGGGAAAAAAAGGTTAAGTGTTAAGTTTTAATATTCACAACCTAGTCTCTCTTAAAATACCTTATAGAGTTATGATAATCAAAACAGTCCTGAGCTAGATCAAACAATTAAATGAAATGTTAACTAAATGTTTTTTCCCCACTAATAAAAATATTCTATCATTTGCTAGCTCCACAGTGGAGAGCTGCTTTATGACAGAAAATCGAATTGTAATTCTAACTGAAAGCGACACAGACTCTGTTTTTTCATGTTTAATAATACTGTAAAGCTGCTTGATTTCAGAATATCTATTGCATGAAGTACTACAAAAATAAACGTGACTGGATTTTACTACAGGGCTCGTGCAAACATCCACATCTCTGTAATCAGATGCGTTTTAAACTGCTGCCTTCTCACCACTGTCAGTTTTTGATGTGTTTATTTAGCCTCAGGTTTGGCTGCCATTTCTCTGAAGCATCTTTTCTTGATTTGCATCATGAGAGCTAAATTAGCACACTGGTCAAACTGCATTATTACAGGCTCTTACATTAGGTAATATGCATAGACCGTATAAAAACATGGACGGAGTGTCCGGGACATCACCCGTAGATTCCTGAAGAGAGTTTTTGAAGCTCAAAGTAGGCGGAAGCCGGCCGTCACCATCTTGGCAGGGTGTCATCCCGTGTCACTCCCGAATTATCGTAAATGGACAAAAAGGCAGGGCCTGGTTACTGAAGCCACGCCCACCTAGCACGATGACAGTGTCAGCAGGGACAATCCACCTGTCACTAAAGTGGCCACACCCTTAATTATGCAAACCTTTAAGGCTTTATATAATTTAAACGGATGAGTTATAACCCTCACAGTTGTCATGAAGGGCCAAATCAGCTATATAGACCAAAATAATTTTTTGTACCAGGCTGTAAACATGTTTTTTTTTCTATTGTAAAGTTTGGCATTTTAACATGAGGAGTCTATGGGATCACTAGCGGCCAGTTGTTAAAATTGCAGTTTTAGTCACTTCCTTGTTGGCTTCATGATAGAGCGTAGCTTGCCGCTTGGTTATATGACATAAAACGACTACTCTACAACAAAAAAATATTTGTAGACATATTTTTTTTGTCAACACTGTTGACTAATCATTTCAGCCCTACTCCACCGTCCAGCTGGCCAACAAGAGCAGTCTTCCTGTATGCAACTACACTGCTATAGGCCAAAGGAAGTGTTTGTGGTGTCAGAAAACTAACATCCTGTTCACACTTGATAGCTGACTGGTGGAGAGCAAGACAGTTAATGTGGGAAAGGTTTGGTGGAAGCGAGAGACACAAAAGCACAGCAAAGGAAGTTTATTCGGATTCTTACAGGTATAATACGTGTGGCAGGAAACGTGCTGAAGCACAGCAGCAAGCCGCTAGCTTTGTGGTAAAAGTGCAACGGATATACATAGTTTAATCTGCAAAGATTTCTTAAAACTGTTATAGTTCAGAACTGACTCATCATAAAGGTCGCTCTTACAGTTCATATAACACAGTTCTTACAGACCATATGATTTCCAGCTCTCGTTCCATCATCAGTGAAACCTGAACTGAGGACCCCAGCCTTGGGCAGGACCCCACCCACATCCCCATGACAGCTCGACAAAGGCCCCAGGTGTTGTTTGCGCTTCCCAGCAATACCTGATAAGCCCCAATTAGTCACTTACGTCTGAGCAACCGTGTTTCCCACAACGCACCTGTTACCTAGCATTGGTTGAGCACCGCTTGCCTCGTTGTCTAGAGAGATCTTTGAGACTTCTCTCCAGCTTGAACAAACGTCCAGCAACCATACAACGATGTTTCACTTCATCGTTGTTTTGACGGATTATCATATTTACCATCATGAACATGCTAAATCAGCCTTATGATCATTATGGAGGTTTATTTATATGTTGTTTATTAGCATATTTGTTTCAGACTTGCTTCACACCACTTATTTTACCCACACTTAAATGGCAGTCATAAATGGATAGGGTAAAGTTCACTTTCTGCATAATGGCGCTGTTGAGCTCTGTGAAGTGCTTCAGACACTGACACGCAACTAATTCTACATCCTGTCTTCGTCGTGATTAGTCTCACCATCCATGAGACCACATTTTTTCACCTCTACCACAAATGCACCATAACCCAGAGTTTATTATTGGGGAATTATAAATCAAACAAAAAGTTACTGCAAAGCAGAGTGAACAACAAATCAAATAAATGTGCTAAAGAGCAGCCGGAGGTGATCTTTACCAGAACAATAGTGAGGTGAAAACTGTACGCTTGAAACTGCCAGATTTGAATGCGGACTGTAAGATAAGTAATTTATCTGTATCAAAATACAATCAGTTCATAGCACATGATCATTAAAGTTATTACACTTTGCTCTAGAGAGCTGTACAATTGCATCATACATCATTGTATTGATTGGCTGGCTGAAGCTGGTTCCACAATATCAGATGTAAAATGGTAAAAAACGAGCATATCCACCACATCACTGCACAGCTTCCACAGGATTGCTTTTTATGTTGCAAATCAAACATTTCTGTAAAAAAAATTTGAACTAAGGATAGATGCACGATACATATTAATACCATATTGGTTTTCCGCAGATGTTGGAGTTTTTTAATGATATAAATTGGTCAGTGTTGAATATAATTCGGCTGGTATCGGATATTTAATTGTGCAAGACCATTTACCCAATTTTAGCATTTAGATTACCAATTAGCTAACGAATTAGCCACTTTTTGTTGTGTCAAATACCACAAATTTATAGTACCTTATTGCTTAAATACACAACAAAACTAATGCAAACTAAGCTGAATTTATTTGTATACAGTACAATACAGTGTGCAATGAGGTAATATACAACAGTGAAACAGTCTATAGAACTTGCATTTGACCAGAACATTCCTTTATAAACCACAGGAAATAAAAACGAATGGGTTTATACTGCATCGCTAGCAGAAAAAAAAAAGATTGTGGGCGAAGCTATTATCCACAAACACCTAGAGAAACCGCTCAGTGTAATTTTTTCAGAATGCACACTGACCCATAATACAATACCACCGCAACTGCGCTGCATCTGATGCTGCATGTAGCCCCATTCTCACGAATCAAGACAAATGTGGGGCAGGCTTTGACCAGCCTCTGCAACAAACCTCGGCCTCCTCTAAAGTTATTAACGTCAGAGTTCTCAAACAGAGACCGTACTCCTACAACACTGAGAGACAGACTCTTATGTAACAGATGTAACAGGCCTAAAACCAAAGCATAAGTACTGATGTTAGTAATGACTCAAGCAGAGCAGGGGTATATACCTATACCAGAACAAGGGCAAATATCTTTGCAATGGAACCGAAATATAAAAGCAATAAGCTATAAAGTCAAATTAAAAAAAGGATGTTTTTGATTATTATACTTATATTTTGTATTGTGACTACTAAAACCAAAGAAAATGATCAAAATATTATTTAGAAAATATTTACTTTGTGTTATTTGTAATGTTATATGTACGATTAAAGAAAAACATTTTAAAATAAATTATATATTTTTTTAATTTGAATAGCATTTTCATAATACATTTCCATTCCATTCCAACAACATCAGTTAGCAAGTTAAATGCAATAAATGTGTCGCTTCTCTATTTAACCATGTAACCAAGCATGTATGCTGCTAGGAAGGAAAAATTAATAATTAATAATAAAATAAATAATTGTTCCATGAAGTTTATGTTTTTTTCTTGCTCTTAAAAACTTGTCAAGAGAATGAAATAATCTTAGTAGTTTTTGACCATTTAAAAAACAAACAAAAAAAGACTGGAGTAGTAGTTACTATGTAAGTTTCTTTTTCATTTTTTTCTACTTTTTTTCCCATATATTTTCCACAAACTCTATAGAATCATAAAAAGCATTGCTTATTTTCTGTTCTTAGTTTTGCTCAGTTTTATTCATTTAATTTAGTGCCTCCATTACATGTTTTATTGTTTTCTGACTCATCTGAAATCCGTCCTCAGCAGCAACCAGCCTCCCTTGATGATTTCAATGATTTCCACTTTTATCTTTAGGACACGAAAGCGCACCAGGCGTAGATAATACAGAAGCCAGAGGGCAGATGATCTCAGAAACAAAACCGAGTAACACAGCTAATGACAAAATCAGTTTCTCATCTGTACATGCAAACATATAGACAGAGTCACAACACTCAGATGTACACAAAACTATTACGCCTTAAGATATCGCTACTGTTCATCACAATGCAATTTTGACATGTTATGTTGAGAAGCAGTAGCTATAGTGGAGTTCTGGGAAAAAACACCTCTGAGATTTAACCACAGATACGATGCTGGTTTCACCTGCAAATGTCTTCTAGATTGCAAGAAAGTGACAAATAGTCTATCTTTGAACAGCTCCCAAAATTAACTGTAAACTGTAAGTTTGTCTAATAGTATACTGTGTGTACTGACTATATGTATGTGCATATTGCACACTTTCACCTGTTGAAGTCTGTTTGGTTATATGTTAATTGTTTCTGCAATTTCTGGAGCAAGCTCCCAATGTGCTGTGGTGGTGATGTGACAATAAAAGTTTCTTGACTTGACTTGACTTAAAATGTTTGCTATGCAGTGGAGCCGATATGGGCGATTTGAGATGGTCTGCCATATCTAACATAAATGAAATGAAACTCCATAGACATTTTATGACAAAGCATGGCAAAAAACAAAAAACAAAAAACATATACTTAATTTAAGTATAACATACCAAATAAATCCAAGCATACTGTTATACAAGTTCTGATGCAATTGTATCAATCAACAATACCTCTGAAGCATGAAATAGCATTAGAATAATATTTTCTCTTCTGCTGCCATTTTTACATAATGAAAGACGAGGCAGGACTTGTGTAATAATACAAGCCAGACATGAACTTTGGGGAATGCATTAACATCACTGGTCAACGTGTCAGACCATGTGGCCACCCACTAGATAATAATAATTTAGAAAATAATAATTTAACCCTTTCGCACGTGAGTTTAAAATATTCTAGCTGAGACCCCGGCCTGAGTTTTTTTTTTAAGGTGACCGTTATTCTAGAATGTATAGCCTTATTGTTTCCATGGCGACGCATCATGCTTGTCATGTGACACAACACAGCCTCAATAGATCTGTATGACACATGGATCGCTTTTATTTAGTTTTTCCTGTTTTATTCAAAATGTTCCCAAAACATGCTCACTATATTATGAAATATCTGATATTCCGATTCTGAAATATGTGTAAGTAAATATATATGGTAGTTTAAACACTTTTATATCGACTGTGTTAGTTGATCTGTACACATCCTACACATCCTGTATACGATATCAATAAAAACATGTCGTCAGATTATATTTGTGAGGATCATTATTGCCGTTTCCACAGACACCAGGGTATATTTTACAAACTGTAAATGTATGTTTTTGCTAGTACTCAGGTGTAATTAAATGTCTGAAACTTTAAATAAGCATTAAATGGTTGAAAATACTGAATATGTGTGATAATATAACAAGCGCTCAGTGCGTCCGATCTGGCTCTGCGTCAGTCAAAGCACGAAGGCGGATTTAAGTTTAGCAGTTGATGATGTGACGCAATGAAAGTTCTAATCACACCGGTTAAATTATTCTTTTGCCCATTTCATCATACACTATGCAAAGAATCATCTGATTGCTAAAGCCTGGCTCACACTACAGGAATTTTAGCTAGATTTAGCCCTGATTTCCTCCTCCCGAGAATCAGCAAACATCTTGTCAAGCACCTCAATCTGTCCCGATGTTTGGTGCGGATTATCCGGTAATGTGCGGCATTCACCGATCGAATGCTCGCACACAAATCGGGGCAGCCCCGATTATTATCAAACATGTTTGATATTTAGGATTTAAATCGGGATTATGATGGCTTACAGTGTGAGATGTGCTACGATGTTCAAATCTTGTAGTGTGTGCATGTTTAATATTTGAGGGCAGATAATCTGCAAAGATTCTCTTCTCCTCATGTGTGTGCTGCAACCAGATTTTAAAATCGGTTATGATTTTAAACTCCTGTAGTGTGAGCCCGGCTTTAGCTACATAACGCTTCACCTCTCTTCAACAAGCTGCACAATTTGTGGTAACACTACGTTTACATGCAGCCAATAACCTGTTCAAAACCGGGATATTAGCAATAACCCGGTCGCGCACGGCCATGTAAACACCGGCAAAAACCCGGATATGCTCATATCCCGGTTTTTAAAAACCAGGATATTATACCTGGGGTACCCCTTTTCTAATCCGAATATTTGGTCTTGTAAACGCGTTTCGGCATATCCCCATCAAAATGTGTGTTCTGCGCATGTTCTATTCGCAAGGAATCTTGGTCTTTTGAGTAGAGACGGCGCATAAAAAAACCCCGCGTGCAGTATAGAGGCACAGTAGTGTAAAGTGCTGCTGGTGGATCAGTACCAGCGCCAAAGCACAAACAAAGACTATCGCTATCTGCCCCAAACTATTCATTATCCGCCTGCTGCTGCTGTTGTTGTCTTTAGATACAGGAAGAAGATTCGGAAATGACGCATATTGCGTCTTGTTGTCCGTACGTCCAGACGCTAATCGTGCGTCGCCGTTTACATCGGGATTGGCGACTGATTACACATTCCATGCATACAGGAGTAACTCTCTCTGCTCACGCATGTAAACGGGTTATCCCGAATGTTTCAGAAACCCGAATAGTGACCTTAACCCGACCATAACCCGAATTTTAACAGCATGTAAACGTAGTCACTAGTAACATAATGGTGTTTAAAAAAGGGTTAGAGGTTTATTCAATTCTCTAACCTTCTTAATTATAAGCAACACAAATAATGATACTTGACTTAGTACTCATTAACTAGTCTCTCATTTCAGAAGATCAGCTTTACCACTGAAGATCTACATGTGTTTACTTCTCTCAATTAAATCCACTAATTATGCCTTTGTGTAGACTTCATGTAAAGCCCAAGTACCCTTTCATGACCAGGAGGCAGTGGCAGACTGTGTTCTGCTATAGTAATCCAGCATAGGGCTGGGCGATATATTGAGTTTGTTTGAGTATGGGTCACCTTACTTGGCTGTATGTCACGCCACTCACTCACTCACTCACTCACTCACTCACTCACTCACTCACTCACTTTTAGTTTTTAGATTTTAATGTTACAATTTTAGAATGAAATGTGATTTTAACCCTTTTTGCACATAATATAAAGGCTTACATGGTTACATTAACTTTATTTGTTTTCATAGCCTTTAATATGTATTGTTTTGTTGGACAACATTGGACGGTAAGTGAAATAAATAGATATTAAACACAGATTTTTTTAATCCAAATAGAAAAAAATTATAAATAAATACCGAGATACGATTCTTTTGCCCATATCGCCCAGCCCTAATCCAGCGTGATTTGGAAAGTTGGGTATACGATTGTAATCAGCCACACGGAGAAGGGGAGGAAACAGGTCACTGCTCAGTCTCTTTTCTTCCCCTGCGAGGCATTCATAAACAGATGCTCATTAGAACTCGAATTCGCTTATATTTCTTATCTCTATTTATTTGCTGATATGTTTCTTTGCATGTGGGCAAAAAGTGACAGGAAACGAGGAGCTGTGTGAAAAAGAAACATGCTCACCAAGGCTGCATTAATTTGATAAAAAAAATTGTAGTGTAACAATTGTGAAATATTATTACAATTTAAAAGAACTGTTATCAATTTGATTATATTTCAAAATGCAGTGTATTCCTGTGATGCAAAGCTGGATTTTCAGCATCATTACTCCAGTCTTCTGTGTCACATGATCCTTCAGAAATCTTTCTGATATGCTAATACATGCATTATTTTGATCAAATGTTGAAATTTTGTAGATTTTTTTTAAAAATCAGGATACTTTGATAAATAAAAAGTGTAAAAAAACTGGATTGATCTGATTATTGCTGTTATTTATCAAATATTCTTCATGTAGTACAAATATAACTTAAAATAAAACCACATTTTTACATGTTTCTTTAACATTATAAATCTACTTGGTTGATGGCTGAGAAGTCTTTTTTTTTCACTTCTGTAATTTCGATTTAGGTTTGTGACCGATTCTCTGCCATCCCCCAACACTCTTCAGTTTAATGTCTACTACGTAGATCAAAGGAAAGGCCTGCAAAAGCATCAGGAGGATTCATTTACAACGACAGCCATGGTCTCGCAGTCTCTAGTGTTTATTAAATAATGAGCTAAAGCATCATTACTTCATAATTTAATCTTCCAGGGAACTTACTGCTGGTTTAGGCATGTCTAGACGTTCAAGGATGAGATCTCCACACGTCAGCAAGGCACAGGAAGACATTACCAGTATATAAGTCAAGTAATACTAAATAAGAACTAAAGCCTGCTGAACTATCTATGTCAGTCTTAAAATAAATAAATAACCAAACAGACAAACTAAGATAAGTGGTTTAACACTGCAGCAGGCTACCAAGGAAAGAATCAGTTAAATCTAACCACAGAAGATCAAGTTTCACAAGTTAGTTTTTTTTGTTTCTCACACTCTTCTACTGTTGTCCCGACATAGGAAGTATCCTTTAATAAAAGGTCCTAGAAAAGAAATCATGCTTGCTTTGTTCTACAGGCCTTCTCCTGTTCCCCCATAACGCAAACCACACCCATGCTCATATTCTTCTGCTTTATTTTGGGATGTGTGTGTGTGTGTGTGTGTGTGTGTGTGTGTGTGTGTGTGTGTGTGTGTGTGTGTTCCTTGTGTGCGCACTCATGTTCTAGACAGACGAAACACTGTCAGATCTTCAACATTGTACTATTGTACAAATGTGACCCACATGTGTTCCTCATATGTGTTATTAGTGCACAGGACAGTTGAGGGGGTGATAATGTATTGTATGTGATTGTGGGTGGATGTGTTTGGGGGCTGAAGGTGTGAAAAGGGGGGGAGACTCCACAAAGGAAACAGGCACCCACACAGACAAACAAAGAAGTCTTGACTGCCTTTAGTGATACGATGCTGTATTAATGTCTGGTACCTTTCATCAAACAACAACGGAAAGGGAAAAGAAATAGGACGGGGGAGACGCATTAAAAAGTGCCAAAGCTATAACAGATTCACTCAGAGAGACTCCATATCAGTGCTTCTGGGTATGTTTTGATTTAAATATTCTTTGTATTAAATGGCAATAAACACATGTATTGGCTTTGTCTCAGAAATGCACAGTGATCTTTCCCAGACCGCTCCTGACATATTAGAGCACTCTGTTGCCTCACAGACTGTCTGTCATAGTAAAAATGAAAGTTTTACTTCCCCCTTCAATAACCTTTTGACTAGTCAAATGCTCAATGGAATACTTTGCTCTTTGTCAGAAGCATCACTCAAAAAACAGGGCATGTCCTTCTTTGGTGTTTGAACCTTGACAATTCTAAATGCCGCTTTTAAAAATGGTGATATTATATTAAATATAAAATATAATCATATATAAAATAATAATAAATTTCGTACATCTTATATTTTCTAAAATTAAGTTCATTGATTATCATCAGTAAAAAGATGTGCTCCGGCATAAGTAACCAATTAAATTTTTTAATTAAACGTTTTCATTCTGCATTCTAAAGACTGGCAGTTATCTCGACAGACATTGTTAAAAGAAAGAAAGAAAGAAAGAAAAAGAAAGAAATAAAGAACTACGCCCTTAAATGCTTAAAATGGAAAAACTACTAGAATAGTGGACATATATGAAGTTCTAACTACAATGCAAAAAAATAACCTTTTTTCCTTTTTTCCTCTCAAAGACAATATAAAATCCAATTATTTATTTTTGCAAACAATACATTGTCTTCATAATATCATGCTTACAAACCAATTTAGCATTTAAATTAAGCGCTACTAAGTAGTTAAAAAGTGTTTTGTTTCGGACATACCTTAAGTTATCATGACTTTAGAGCAGGACTGCCAACGTCGCTCTCAAAAACATCTGGGGCATGTTACGCTTGTACCCTTTGCCATTTCATTGCCCACAGGGTGTGGTTTAGTTATCAATCCAAAGCAGATTAAATTCAACAAGCTAATCAGTTCTGGATAGGTTATAGGGATAAGTCAGAAGTCATATCATGATGGCCTTTAACTGTATTACTGACACAGCAAGCCGTAAATCTAATATGTGACATTGTCTGAATATGTTTTTCTGCAATACTGAGTTCCAGGGGTCCAGGGTTTGACATGTCCATGCAATCATTGTTTTTGCTTCACCACACATAAGTCTCGCTAGCGACCTGTGCGTTTGCCAAGGGCCATTTCATTAGACATTCGTAAAAACACCTCGTCTTACCATTGAGGGAGATGAAACTAGACCAGACTTACCAATTACACAATATCAGCAATTTATTTAAATATTTAAGAGAAGTGAGAGACCATTTCCCCCCTAAAAAACGTTGTTTTAGTATAAATGTTTACCGCAAGTTATGCAAGAATGTCAACGGTTTCATTTAGTCTCAGTAAAATGACAAGATGATAAAGTTGTGCAACATCTGTTTCAGCAAATGATTGGCAAAAAAAAAGAAACGACTGCAGCAACATCCCACCAGAGATCACAGATCCAGGCCATTCTCATCCTAAAAGCCCCGCGTGGGCAGGATCCTTGTCTTTCTGTCTCTCATGGACATTCATGACTTTGCGTTAGCATGAGGATGGGCCTGATCCTATCACAGATGCCACGACTGAAAGAACAGGTTTGATGGACAAAGCCCCCCTCCACAATTTAATCTGCCGAGCTCTAGCGAGCAAACAAACAAAGGCAGTCAGGGTAACAATACACTGTCTATTACAAGGGGCAAGTGTAGCACGCCGTTATCTCTTTCAGTACCTGCTGGAAACTTAATGCAGTTTGACATACTGCTGCCCGGTAGACGGCTGAAAACCACACAGTAACCACATAACTGCATATCTAGCACTTTATGGAGTACTTCTGGCCACAAATCGTTCAGAAATGTTTTATGGCTCACTAACACAAAAATGATCTCCAAACCTCTTCGTGGCCAGTAAAATGGTTAACATTATCGTAAGAGGGAGACTGCAAGGTTTCTTTAATCTTGAAAGCTGTAAGGACATTTCAACATTTGGGTTCTCTCTTGTGAATAAATAATGACAGGATTTTTATTTATGGGTGGAAATCAAATATTACAAAAAAAAAAAAGTTTTTTGTTTCTTTGATGATTTCATGCTCTCTGCAGCTAGTAATTCACAGCACAAAAACACACTGCGGTTGACACAAACCATGATTGTGCCCCTTGCAAGTTAACCAGAATTCATTCTAGTTTAGATCATTATTTATTTTACAAAACGCAGTAAGGTCTAAATAGATGCACAGATTTTGACATCGATAACATAACGATTCTTTTTAAAATTCCCAATTATTTTGCTATTCTAACTATGCAAAATTATATGATTAGTTGCATTTTATTATTGGAGTCTGCATTTTTTCCACTGAGTCTGCAACACTTTCGGGAACTAATCTGTGGCCCATATTTAGGTCATGACCCACCTGTTGATTACCACTGAAACATATTAAATACAATATATTGCCAAAGATACACCTTTCTGTCGCCGTTCTGAAGATCTGTGTACACCTGCATCAATGTTAAGCCGGATTTGCCGTTCTGTTGTAAATGGCAGATTTATATCAGTGAGGCGGTTTTGCTAAATTATACCCATAAATTGTGAATTTGCACAGATGCAAGACATGAATAGAAAGAGAGATCTTTAAAAGTTCTTCCATGACTCGAAAACTCTATCTGTCCTAAAATGGACAAAGTCTTTTCCTCAACATGAAATCCTGCCCAGTAAATATTTAGAAAGTTTCCCCTGAGCCTTGTCTCCACATGTCTGTGTGAGACAGATAGATGGGGCTAGATGAGTCTGGTGTATACAGCATACATTTACGAGATTGAGTTTGTGATTTTCTCAACATTAAATATGTACACTACTGTACAGCTGCGTTAAACATGCAGTCTTAATGACTAAAGGTTAGCAGCACAAGCAAAGGCAAGGCATTGCTGCGACACTCCCAGCTCTTGGCACAAATACTGCAAGCTCTATATTGCCAACTGTGAGTTGTAACTTGCTCAGCAGCAGCCTCCAAAACAGAAGGCGTTTATTTTGACCCAGCTGTCACACCCAGCAAAAGTGTTTTTCGGCTGAGAAAAAAAAAAAAAAGAGTTATGCTGCCTTATAACAGCGCAAGCCCTAGAGCACTGGAAACCCCAGCCTCTATTAACATCACCAAAGATGGCTTGTTATTGATTGGAAAAAACACTGCCTTGGCTGGCCTGGTTCTTCTTCCCTAAACAACAAAACATATTGGTTCACCATGTTCCATAATAACTTCCAGTACAAATATATTTTGTTCTTAAAGGGATAGTACACCCCCCCCCCCCCAAAAAAAGGAAAAAAAAGTGAATTTTCTTAACTGCATGCTATTTCAAACATAGGACATTTAAGGTATATTTGTAAGTGATTATATCCACTCTTTTCAAAATAATGAAAATGAATGAGAACTGTCAAGCTCCAAAACAACACAAAAGCACCATAAACGACAGAAATGTACAGCTTCACTCTGTAACATCCTATTGTTTATGGCATCGCTACAGAAACACCCTTTTGGGCCTTTATTTTTTAGAAGTATACTGACTGAAAATCTTGACGTTAGCTCACCTATTTGTGACAACTCGTTCTTTTGAAGTCATATATTTTCAATGTATCTGAATGACTCGTTCATGAATTTAACTGAACAAGTTGCTTGTAGTGGACTTTAGAAATCGTATGGACTACTTTTATGGTGATGATTCAATTTTTCTCATTCACTTCCATTTTATGGAAAACGAGCAACCAGGACATTCTTCAAAAATTCACTTTACGTGTTCCACAGAACAATAAGTAATACAGGTTTGGAACGGCATGAGCATGAATAAGTGAATTCATGGTTGGGTGGACTATTGTTTTAAATGCTCTGCCTGACATGAAGGATTCAGTCTTCCTCAGTGAAGTCTCTCTCAGGATGTGCTGCAAGAGTTCTGTGCCTGCTGCCAAAATCATTGAGGGATTGCGCCGCCCACACTGTGACCTGGCCCCACCCTTAACCCCTCATGTGACCAAGCCCAAAAATCCCACACTTCCAGTTCCCACCACCGCCTGCAACATTTATTTATCTTTAAATAAGCGTTTATTTATTCACTTTTTTATTTAACTTCGCCTCTCATGCACAATCCCTCCACGTCTGAATGCACATACAGGATGTGACCAGTGTGGGCATGCAGAGCCAAGTCGTGGGGAACGAACTTCATTCTGAAGCATGTTTCTTGGACAGAGTTAAGCTTAAGTTAAAGAAAAAGAGTCATCAGGAAACAATCAGATAGTCGGACATGCAACCTCACTAGCCACGGCAAAAAAACTTTGGCATAATGAACATTACCACTCATATCTGAAGGCAAAGCCTTTGCTGCTTCATGAAAACTTGAAATAATAAATAACCATGAAATAATTCTGAAAGAAACCTATGAGTGGCTCAGACTGAGAGGATGAGTCATATTTATGCCTACATTGAATCTGTGCCCACAGAGCTCCAAGGAAAGCTCAGCAGACTTCCATGGAATTAGAACACTCATTCACAAAGCTCTTCACATATTTCGGCTAATGTGATAATGCTTTCTGCTACCAGCCAACTAGCTAACTAGCTTTACCATGCTTAAAGGCATTCTGCAGAGGTAAATAGATTTCCTGCAAAATTCTAAAGGAAAAGCAAAAAATCCTGGGTATTCCATGTTGGCCACTCTTAAAAATAAAGGTTCCAAAAAGGTTTTCACAGCAGTTGCATAGAAGACCCATTTTGGTTGGTGTGAACAACATTTAAAAAATCTAAAGAAACTTTTTCCACTATAAAGAACCTTTTGTGCAATAGAAAGATTCCATGGATGTTAAAGGTTCTTCAAGGAATCATCAATGCCAATGAAGAACCTTCATTCAAAGCACAGTGGGTAAGATTAAATAAAAACCACAGCTGAATCTTCTCTGACGTAGACATGGGCTGAGAGTGTGAACATTAATGAAGAACGCCAGTGGTGGTCAGCGGAGATCGCGTGGCTGGTTTTGTTCTGGTTTAATGAAGCATGGAATCACATGATGCCTATGCGGACTACATGCTGCCCATATCAGCTCTGTCTACAGATCGGATCCCAGCATGATGAAAATCTACTGTTTACTATACCCTATCAAAACCTGAATAGACCCCAAATCCCAGACAAGAAACTCTGCTCTCTCTACATCCATCAATAGATTCGACACCTGATATTCCTGCTCGGCTTCATTTTCCCATTTTAGTAATGCTGTTTCCATCTAATAACTAGTTAGCTCTCATTTAAAAAGCATGCAGAAAATCCCAGAAATTCCCAGAGCACTCAGACACAGAACAGACAAGATAATGCAATCATTCCATTTAGAGCTTTTAGAAGAATTACGTGGCCACACACACATTTCACATCCACACTTGAGAATGATGGATGGACAGCTCTCAAAGTGCCTATCAGCATTTCCTCTAATATATCAGGGAGGCAATGTGTACCACAACAATCTTTTTTATCCTTGAGAGAATGTATAACTGTGGTAGTCAGTACTTCAGAGAGGTGATGTTAGTGAATGATTGCTTTGGACTAATGGGACGGATGCATTTCATAGTTTGACTTAAATTTAGAAGCCAGCGCAATGGCTTTTCTATGTAGCTTTGGATTCTAAAGGAGACAAAAATCAGTATATACAATAGAGCTAACCTAAATCTGTACAATTGTCTGGTTTCATAATATAAAACAATCGATGCAAAACCTTAAAGGGCTAGTCTACCCAAAAATGCTAATTCTGTCATCATTCACTCATCCAAGCAAATTCATCATGCTTTTTAATTCTTCCATAGAGCACCAAAAAAAATGGACATTATGAAGTTATTTTTACAATCAAGGTCCAATAAAAATGCAACTGGCTCTCGAAGGTCTGTATGTGTGCAAGCATGAATAATGTTTGACTTCAAACAAAGATTTTCAAAAAATCCCTGTTATCAAGAGTCAGGTTTCAAACCCATATGGCTTTCCTTCTTGCATGGAACACAAAAGGTGATGCAAGGCAGAACAACCAGGCCTCTCTTTAATTGCAGGGGGAAAACACGCAATGAAAGTAGCACAACCTTTTTTGTTTTGCAGACGAAAGGAAGTCATTTGGGTTTACAATAAAACGAGGATGAGTAAATGATGAAAGAATGCCCATTTGTGGGCAGAGTGGCAGACTGTCCCTTCAAGACTCAGCACAAAGTGATAAATCAGGTAGGTTTTGAGTAAGAAAAAAACCCTAAACATTTTGTTCCAAAAAAAAGACAAACGTTGGACTAAGGAAACGATGACAGAATTTTCATTTTGGGTTGGACTATCCCTTTAAGAGACACCAGTCTCAGAGCACTCCATCCAGCAGCGTAATGCCATAATAGAGTCTTTTGTCTTATTAATACATCCTTTAAGAACAAAGCCATCTATTCAGTGACGGATGGACAAATCCTCACGATCCCCACGGTGGGTTTTGCAAATGCCACAAACGTCGCAAAGCTCCCCGCGCGCTAAGAGCACAGCAAGAAGCCTTTCCCATTGACCAATGAAGAACTACTACAATACACATGAAGTCCAGCGAGTCTGGATCATGCAGGTCAATGGTTAACTGCACGCATGTTACACATTACTTCGGAAGGCAAACATAAACGGGCTACTTTCTCGAAAGACATTCAAAACGTATGCGTCACACTTTATATTCAACTGACACTAGTGGAATATGCAAGTGTCGAAAGCTTTGATAAGACTATCTTATCAGATGAGTGCTTGCGAGAAAGATCAATGACTGAGCTGACGGTGATACAAACGTGTCTCTGTTGACAAATACACATATCACAAGCTGCTGTTAAAGTGTGCATTTTGAGAAGGTCACACATCTGTCTTAAACATTTGCACTTAGGTGTCATTAAAATACACAGGTCTATTGCGCTGTTATGGAAATGAATGAAGACATTAAACTATTGTAACACCAAGGGACATATGACTTCAATTAGAGATATCGTTATTTTAGCGCTGCTGGGAAACTTACCCCATGTGCGATGCTTGGCAGAGAGAAGAAGCGCGTGCCGATGTTTTTAATCTTCATCTATAAAGTTTACATGAGATTTCGTAATCGAGTCTTGATCTCTTGCTCGAGTCTTGAAGGATCCGTTGGGAGAGCCAACAATAACTGCTGTTATAAAGGTCAAAACTTTCGCGGAGTCATTGCTGAATGTAATCTAATCATTAACGCAGCCATGGTTGAGATAAACATCAAAAGAGGAGAAAAAATAGTTTACGTTCGCGTTAATGTCTTTAGGATGCGTCAGGTGCGACTGTGCTTTCCGTTCAATTCAAAAAGCTGTAATTCCATGCGCTGTAGCCTACGTATGAACAACAGTCTCACGGGTCTGTCTGTGCGCGCGGAGACGAAATACACACATTCGCGCACACACACACGCACCGCAACGTGGAAGAACCCAGGATGATGATTTTTACACCCCTATTTTGTCTATCCGCGATAATAGCCTACATGAATTACAAAAATACATATTTCAAATGGTAGCAAAAAAAATTTGTTTTCATCTCATTAAAATGTTTGGATCAAAAAGGCACATTTATGATAGTATTTTAGTGTCTCTCTTAAAAATGAGGTCCAGATGTTTTTTTTAAATCTTTTTGGTTCCACCTCCTCACTTCCTCTCAGCTTTCAGTTGTTGAGGTTTTTAGTCTTAGTTTTTCCTACATTTTCAGTGTATTTTATTATAAATGTGTCTATGCAAAACACAAATCTAGTCTACTTTTACCCACACTGTATTCGCAAAATTAATTTCTCTGATGATGCAAATTTCCAGTGATGTGGCGGTTAGCATTCAATGATGTTACTCATCCCTTATTATCCCTCGACTGTGTGTGGATGTGATTTTAGCTGGGAGAAGTGAAATTTGTGTTTGTGGCCTGAACAACCAGATGCATTTGCATTTGGCCAAGTTGTGTCTTGCACATAATGAGTTGCATTTGAGAATGTGTTTGGGCATGCATTTACACTTGGTTTCTTATGGCACTATCTATGTTGTCTTTTGGCTCAAATGGGCCAACTTCAAGATGTCAGACCGTTAGCTTCCTTTCAATTTTTGTATTTGCTTTGGAAAAATCAGCTTAGTAGTCATCCGGCCGACCTACTGGGAAATTTCCCTAAACCTCTGGTACACTCAGACATGAAATCATCTTGTTTTGGTGACCTACTACACTAATGTAGAGATTGCATGTGGTCAGATGCAAATTAATTATCTTGTTTGACATGACTTCATATATGTGTTAAAGGGGTAATCTGATATTGCTAAAAATAACATTATTTTGTGTTTTTGGTGTAATGAAATGTGTCCATGTGGTTTAAGGTTAAAAAAACAAACATAATTTTCCACATACTTTACATTTTTGTTTCTCCTCTATGACCCGCCTTCTGAAACACTCTCGTTTTTTACAAAGCTCATCGGTCTGAAAAGTGAGGTGTGCTCTTATTGGCAAGCTATCCAGTGCATTGTGATTGGCTGAATACCTCACATGTGTGATGGAAATGTTACTCCTTGCCATACGTATCTGGTGATGTAATGCGTATCTGGTCAGAACACCAGCAACACGAGACAATAATAATAAAACCCATTACGGGCAAAACTTCCCACTTCATGACGTAGACATGTGGGGGTGTATTTAAATGAGCTGTTTTAGGAGGGCTTGGTTGACTCTTAACTTTTATAAAGAATATCTCTTTGGATTTGACACTTTAGTCTTTGGAACTTTACAAATCGTCTTTATGCACCAAGACCTTGTTACACTCCAAAGAGAAAGGAAAAATTTAAATTGCATCATCTGACCCTTTTAACCACCTACACTGAGTCACTAGAATCTAATTAACGGTTAACTATCTTTCTTTTTTGAAGTGAAGTGAAGTGAAGTGACATTCAGCCAAGTATGGTGACCCATACTCAGAATTTGTGCTCTGCATTTAACCCATCCGAAATGCACACACACAGAGCAGTGAACACACACACACACACACTGTGAGCACACACCCGGAGCAGTGGGCAGCCATTTATGCTGCGGCGCCCGGGGAGCAGTTGGGGGTTCGATGCCTTGCTCAAGGGCACCTAAGTCGTAGTATTGAAGGTGGAGAGAGAACTGTACATGCACTCCCCCCCACCCACAATTCCTGCCAGCCTGAGACTCGAACTCACAACCTTTCGATTGGGAGTCCGACTCTCTAACCATTAGGCCACGACTTTTAACATTATTGTTGTATGCATTGATATGTGCCAGTACCATAACTTTTCTTTTCCTTTTTGTCTTGATGAACACGTTTCGCCTCAGGTGTGTGCCGTTTGGTCTAGGCTTGTTTGTCATTGGGGCAATGCTGTATCGTGTTCACACAGGGAGGACAGGTATGAATCATAATAGATTTACCTCATTGAATGTTACTTTTAAATGCAAACTGTCTGGTGTCAAGAGCCTGTTAATACAAAACTTAATCTTAATAAGGACCTTGTGTTACATTTCATCCTGTTGTCCAGATAAGCCCCACAAGCATGTATGGAAATCAGTAAGTCATCAAGAATAACGACACATCTACTTGATTCCTGTTTCAGTTTAAGCAGCAATGCATGAGGTGATTTCACCGTTGCAAATATTTAAATGATGTGCATGTGCATAAACAAAATTCACCGTCAGCCAGTATGGATTCAGAAGTTTCAACGTCATATGTTTCGACAAACAGATTGATGTATTTCAGCAAAGCCCAGGGGACTTTGGTTTGAACTCTACATTTCTGTCAGCTCGGGGGAGGGGTCAGGATCCCTGACCTCACTTCCTGTTGCAACTTCACAAGCTGTGCATTGTGTGTGAGTGTGTGACAGGGCTCCTGAGACTCCTTCACATCTGGCAGCTGTTTTGACCTCCTCCATCCTTTTGCACCACCTGGAATATCTACGTATGTTTCTGGTAGTCACCTCAAGAACTCTCCTAAAATAACCTTGAAATTTCCATGCCGTTATGTACCTCACACATGCTCAGTTAAGCTCTGACACATCACATTTGGTCTGCCACACTCAGGTTTACACAGAGTTCCGGTTTTGATGTGGTTAATGCCAACGTCTTTTGCAAGTGATACACCCTTTAGAGGATAGACGTTGGTGGTCATTTTTGAGTTCCTCTTACTAAAGGAGAACAAGTCAATTATTTAGAATAATTTTCATTGCTTTTTTCTTATCAGTGCTTCAAGAGTTATTTAGAGTTGTTACACACGCTTCTTATTTTTGGCTTTTGAGAAATGGCACTTTCGTGTCAGCATCTTTCTCACCGGGGCTTGATGCATGTGCTCTCACTAGGTAATCAGAGAGGATGCTGCTAATTTTAGATTGTGTGTCATGTTAAAAATATTTCATTAAAACAACTTCCTCTTTTCTAGATATTCAAAAGAATGTTTATGTTACAATGTTTATACTGAGAAACATATCAGCTGTAAAAACCTGTATTGCTTTTATATATCAAGATTCAAATGTCAACTACACATTGGATTGGTTTCTTCTTTAAATAAAAAGGTAAAAATATGCATGGTATTATAATGTTAACTTAACTAAAATTAAAACAATGGAAAAAAATCTAACATGTAGAAAAAAAATCTAACACGTAGAAAGAAAAAAAAGCATCTTAAGCATGCAGAATAACATAAGTGTTTGAACGATTATGTAATTGTGGCATCCGTAATTGTAATCGCGATTAGAAATTTGATGAATTGTGTGGCTCTAACCTGTGTGTTATTTCTTATTTCTGTACTGTGGTATCAGTTGTCACTGTAAACAGAAGTTAAACAGAATATTTAGTACATACATATTCAAAAGAAACATAATCTGGGCATGAAATACAGAACTGTGCTTACATTCAATTCCTCTCTGTAGTAGAGCGGGAAAGCCTCCAGCATTGGCGGGCTGGCATACCCTTCCTCTTTTTCCATCTTCAAAACAGACTATTTATATTTTTAGAACATCTGTGGATTCTCTGTCTGTCATGTGCTCTGCAGTCCTGTGATCCAGTGAGTCTGGTGTCTTGTGATGAGTCTGCTGCCATAGTGGCACTCATCGATTTGTTCATATTGCAATGCATTGTTAGTTTGTGAAATTTTTGCTCTGTCAAGTTTGCTGTGGCAATGTCAAATGTGCAGTGAAACCACAATGTTTAAACATTTTATTGAAATCAGCCTTCGTTTCACTTTCTGAGGCTTGTTTTACACCGCACATGAAAGTAGCACATCAGTAGAACATATTTATATCGACCCCCAGTGTTGCTGGGTTTGTGGTTTATCCGCACATTGAACAAATACCTGGCAACCTAAAGACAGAGAGAGTGAAGGAGAGATCCTTGAGAGGCATATTTTATGTCACATAAATTATGTGAGTTTCAACCATATCTTGAATTTAAAGGCAGGTTAATTGAGTTTGGCAAAAGCTAAATTATTTTATAGACATTGAATTTTAATCTGTAATCTGTTAAATATAAAGTATAAAGATATTAATAAATAAGCATTAATATCATGATTTTCTGTAAAGCTGATTTGAAATTATCTTTATTGTGAAAAGAGATAAATAAATGGCAAATTTGACTTAATATTTGTTATTTAAAACACAAAATAAACTAAATCAAAGCATTTATTGAAAAGGTCTTTGCTGACAGGCCCATAGCCAGCTATGAGGAACATTTTTCATGTTCATTTTCGCTGTTTAACTGTAAATGTCTGCATGTATAATTCAGTTTAGACCATTTGCAATAATGTTTAGCACAAGTGGTGTGAAAATTATCACTCTGACATGCCAGCGTGTTAGTCAGGGTGGAAGTGCAGCTATTAGAAGTGTTTTTTGACTTGTCTTTTTCACTTAAATTGACTTTTTGGGAATTTAATAAAGACGTTGCAGTTTAGGGTCAGCAATATCTTTATCTTATTTCAGTTGCAAAAAGATTTAAAATAGTTTTGTTTATTTGTATCTGTTTTTCAGCTAAAAATGCTAAAGGTCTATTAGTTTGTGCTATAAGCATCTCTTATTTATGTGGTTTGAGGCTTTTTTAAATTTTCATACCTTCCCCTCCCCTTAAAACAATGCTAGTATATTTTTGGTAGCACAACAATGTAGATAACATTGTAAATACCAATGGTTTTTTACATACACGCAAAGCCGTTTCATCCTCTTTCCCTTTAAAGCTCACTTAAGCTCTTAAAACTGGATTCTGATTGGCTCTCAATGCTATTATCATTCATTGGCTGAAAAAAAAAAATTGTGATTTTCATAGCTGTGTTTTGGACTTCACTATTCTTATAGAACTAGAATGACTATTAACACTTCATAGTTAGAGTTATCTTTAGCCCCTTTCACACTGGAGGAACCTTTTCATAGTTCCCTGGAACTGTTGGTGGAAATACCCGGATGCTCGCATGTTTGAACTGCAGGAACTAGGAAAGATTTTAGTTCTAGGAACTCCTTTTACAGGAACTAAATTAGCTCCTGCTTTAGAGTATAGAAACTACCAGTGATGGAAGTGTATGCTGATTGGCTGAACACATGTGGGAAAACACCGGCACCCACCATTTTTTAAAAAGCCAGGTGACCACACAACAGTTTCTTATTTACGGAGCAGTTTACAGTAGGCTACAGCGACAGCGACTCGATCATATGTAGAAATGCAAGTTGCCGTAGTAGATTTTGTCTCTTAGTCCTCTGATTTGCTTTTTATATCGCATAACTTCTTCATCTACATTCTATCGTCATTATCTCTATGCTTTTGTTGTTCATGTTGTTGAATTCTGTGCTTAAATGACGTTGGTGTTTACGTCACTTCTGAGTTCCCGTTGGCGGGAAGTTGCGAATGCAACCAGGAAAACAGCCCGGGAGAACATAAAGTTCCCAGGGAACTACCCGACTGGCTAGTTCCTATAACTTAGTTCCTAGAACTATGTGGTGTGAAAGTGGCTATTTATTACACAGAAACACTCTATGGTGAGGTGTCTGTTCTTCCACTACTGCCTTTCAGCCATTGCTGAAAGAGTAAATAATGGCATCTGGAGTCAAGACGGCTGATCTCCTTTCTCTCCTAATCATCCATTAGTGGTTTAAGTGTCAGCCGTGCCACATGTCAAACAAGAGCTCACAGATCCCTCACGCCCACCTCACTCCATTTTACCTTTTATCACCTGCTCATTTTCCTTTAAAATCCCAGCTGCATCCATGACTTTTCCACAGATTGTTTGTCGATGGGTGAATGAACAGACTCATCTAGCAGGTGACGAACTTCCTTATCAACAGTTTGCCGTGCTGTTTTGATTCAGATTTCAGCAACTGAATGTAAACCATTGTATATGACAGTCACTAGTTCCCCTCACTGTGATGTAGTCGACTTCACTTTATTATTATAGAATAGCACAGAAGGCAGTTCCTATGCTCCAAGATTTGCACTGTTTATGTATAATGTTTACATTGGGTTTAATGATGTGAACATACTTGTTTGTAACTCAGGGCAGATATAGAGAGTGGTAAGTGTACATAAGGCCAAAAAAGTGCTCCACCTGTGGGGTGTCAAGAGGAATAGGGGAGGGTTGTGAGGCTTCCTGGAGATTAGGACTTTATTTACAGAGGGGCACTCAAGTGTCCTTAACGCAACACAAAACTAAGTCCATTTTTACGCTCTTCTTTATTAACTATATGACTGAGAAGACCCTGTTTTCCCTAGGAGGGCCAGTCATTTGTATGGTAATACGAGTCCTATAATGTGATTTGGCAGGGATTTTGAAGTCCCAGCCAGTCAGGACTTGCAGTTGATTGTATCAGGGATTTAAAACGTGTGAAAAGTACAACAAGGCTGGTTTGTACTAGTTTGAGGAATAGGTAATACAATAATACATATATGGGTAGGAAAAGAGACACCTTCTTTTTTGCTGATACTCTATCTTCACAAATTCTAAAGACAAAATCTGTTGTTTTGACCTGTAACCATATGGCAGCCATCAGGGCTGTGGCTTCCTTTGGATTGGAAACCTAACACTGACAGACGTTTAGTATCACATTCATTATCTGACTTGTGCTGGATCAGAAGAAGGTACTTGAGTCTAGTTCCTGTGTTCTGCCTTGCTGAAAAGACCTGCATAACTTGTAACCAGCACAATATGTTGTGTTTTGGATGCTGGTCCACACACCAAGCTTCTTAACTAACTTACCCTGCAACCCACTTCACCAGAAAGATTTTCAGTGACTGTGATTTTTGGAACAACAGCCTTGATGGTCCTAGGACAACATTCCTATTTTGGGAGTAGTTAATGGCTACTCCATGCTTATAGTGTACGTGAGCACTTAATCACTCCTATTACAAACAGCAAAACTGTCTGCACTGCAAGCTACAGATGAAGCACACCACATTGCAAATAGCAACTGAATATTGGCCTTTTTATTTTCGATGTGTTGCAAAACTACTTGAGCCATCTGTCTTAGTTTAGCTAAAGCTGCAGTCCGACTCCGTAACCTTTGGCGCTGTAGCGGTTATTAATAAACAGAACTGCGTGCGTTCTGCGGAAGAACGTTGAAGCCGGAGCTACTTCTGTCTGTTTATGTCTCTGGCGAATCACGCAGGCACTGTGCTACTCCGCAGCGGTACCTACCCGAACCAGTCTAATATAGTCTGAGTATAAACACTTATTATAGGTGTACCGTAGTGATTAAGGACAAGCCAAAAACACTGTTTGGAAAATGGATTCATGGTGTACTGGCTTATTATATATATCTTGTAAATTGTGAACACAAAAAAAGTTACAGACTGCAGCTTTAAAGTTAATGTTTTTACCTTTTATTCATCCTATTGTTACATCAAAGGCATCTCTGATTAAAATAATCTTTTGGTCAATGCAACAAAAATATTTACAACACTACTGTTCAAAAGTCTGGGGTCAGAATTTTTTTTATGTTTCTGAAAGTCTGGCTTACCAAGGCTAAATTTAATCTGTAAAAATACAGTAAAAAAAAAAAAAGATTTAAAATAATTGTTTTCAACTGAATATATTAAAATGTAACTAATGGCAAAGCTGAACTTTCAGTATCACATGATCCTTCAGAAATCAATTGTAATGTAATGATTTGGTGCTCAGGAAAAAAGAAAGAGTTTTTATTTTCATTCTGTAAGCTTGAATACTATGTTTTGAAATAACAGGAAGTGGAATTTAAAGAATTACAATTATACCATAATATATTTAAAATAAATTTATTTCATACTAAGTATAGTGTACTTCAAATCCATTAACACATTTACTGATATATCACTTAAGACTTGCAGGATAAAAAATACAGTTAAACCTTATTTGGAGGATTTCAATGCATATTTCTTAATATTATGCCTAAAATGTAGTAAAAGTACAATTGCAGGGTATTTTTCTTCAGCACATAAATATGTAAACATATTTGTAGTATTCTTATAGCACAAAATAAATGTATTTAAAATACATTTTTAGATCGTTTTCACTAGACAAGCCATTAAAGTTTATCTCGACAGCATTTCTGTTACAAAAAAAACCACCTTTTCTAGTTATATGAATGTCTTTGAATCTTATGTTACAGTAATTCAATTTCCTCATCCTGAGGTAAATTCCTTAATCTCGGTTCAATTCTAGGAATTTAAAAAGCATTCTCAATTCCATGCCATGTGGCACTCAACACTGGTCTGTGGTTATTCAACATTGTAACATGAAATGCAGCTTCCTGCTTTGTGTATACAACCTCAAGCAGCAGTGACATGCCATGGTAATATTAGAGTTAGGGCACAAGATATTGCAAAACTATCACCAACCAACCAATAAAAAAAGGATAATCCATCCGGAACCAGTAAAAACACTGAAGCTGGTATAAGTTGTTTTTATTCAGCAGGATGATTAAATGTAGGTATCATAGAAATCAAAATATCTCATGCAGATTTCAAGTCTCTCCATATGGATTTGTACTACACTTGCTCTCAATAAGCAAAGGAGCCCAAGGGTGATTGTACACATTACAAGATCATGTTCACAGCATGTACCTAACATATGGGGCACTCTTGACCCCTTTGATCTTCCAAACAAATGATCTATAACGTAAATCCTCATGTGGCCTCTCTACATGGATTATCATTAGGAATCACTTCAACATAGGCTCGTGTGCCGATTCAAAATACTCCCAGTGGGACATGTTTTCGCTCTTTTTTACAAAGGGTAAAATGACAGCTCTAAGGTACTGAAAGGTTTTTTGAGAAGCTAATTTGGACAAACTGAACCCAGATGCACCATGCATCCAGTGTTTTGCTGTCTCCATGAAACACAGCAGCATGCAAATTTAGGCATAACTGTAAAGCACTCATGCAAATTGACCCAGAACTACAGAAGGTCAGAGGCAGAAAAAGAAGTGATGGAGAAAAGAATCAAAGATAGTTGGGAAAGGAAATGAAGGAACAGCTGGACACAAGGTTATGCGCGTGCAGGCGGAGGAGGAAATGCAGTGAGGTGGATCAGTAGAGGGTGAAACAGGCTTTCGTAGAGCAGGTCATGCATATAGCAGCAGTATCCAGATTTACCGGACACAAAAACATAACAGAAATGAATTTTCAGTCATTTAACTCTTGAAATATAAAACACTCTGTGCAGAAACACAGACATTCACATTTTGCCTTTTGCTGAATGGCACTGGTTTTCACTCGAGCTGTCCTGAGAGCAAAGCTCAAAGTGAGAGGTCAATGTCAGGGGTCATCTGATAGCAGGAGGATATGACTCCAGGGGCTTTATTCTGTGTCTGTTGATGTTACCCATCTTCACTTCGAGGGCCCCAACTCCCACATACACACACATACCTGCGATTATGTCAAAAACAAGCTTGATGTTAATGGCCCCATTATGGCAGAAAGCTGTAGTTAAGAATTTATAGCTCAATTGGCAAAGTGGAAAAGCAGTATACATAAAATATAGACTTGACACATATACTTTGTGTGCTTTATGACTAAAATGTGACAACAAAAAAAAACAAAGCAAATTGATCAGTTCCTGATTAGAGATTATAGTTTAAAGCTTGTTGCTTAATTAATACTTGCAAAAGTAACACAGTTATTGAACATTGCTATTACTTTATTCCATTATATAATCAATCCATTTACATTTGTAAAATTAAATCATATTTTCATACATAATTTTCAAAAAAGACAGTGGACTGAAACAGAAGAGTAGATTAAAAGTAATGCTAATTGATGTGTTTTTGAGTGAAGGTAAAGTCAGTGCTTCATGCTTAGTAACATCAGGATTAAAAAGAGTTTCTGTTTTGTTGGAATTTTTGTGGTTACGTTTATGCTGACGAGTGGAGCTTATGCTTAGACTGTGGGTGGCTATGGTGAATACAGTGTTTGTTGCATCACTCACTGTGCCCATGTCAATTCGGTGGAAAATCTTTACTTAAAATGAACTCTGATGACAGAATTTTCATTTTTGGGTGAACTATCCCTTTGAACAACATTTCCTCAAACTAAGCTGAAATTAGGGACAAATGTACTATCTGCCACAAAGAATTTCAACTGAAGTCTAAAAATACACAGAGTCCTATAATTGTTTAAGTCCTCAAGATGTGTAGACCAAGCTGCAAAGTGTATCAAGTATTTTTATTAGTAAAGGAAAACCATTAAAACAGACCTCAAGCTGAAGATGACCTGCACACGAGAAGTGAAAATACTCAGAAATATTGATGTACTAATCTGATACATCAAAACATGGCAGTTATGATAAATAGGAAATGGAGCTTTCAAGCTTCAAAATGATTCAAAGGCAACATAATGCAAATCTGTATACTTTCATGTCCCTTTTAAAACTTGAAAGCTTCGTTCTCGCTGTTCCAAAGAAGAAAGAAAGTCAAACAGGTTTGAAAAACATGAAGAGGAGTAAATGGTTTCGATTTTTGGTTATTCTTATCTATTACCAATAATTTTGATACCTTTGCTATGTGTATGTGTGGGTGCAAGTAAATGAAATATTGAGTAATGCTTTGTAAATGTAAACCCCCTGTTTAGCATACCAATAAAATCTCTTTGAGTCTTACTGAGTATCATAAAATAACAAAGTCACAGAAAAGAGGAAACAACGTGGTGTCTGGGCTCTAAATGTCACACAATCCTGACAGAGCTTCCAACAACTGTCTACACCTGAAGACCAGACACCAGAAGATCCAGACAGTCAGACAGAGATGTGACTAATTCTTTACTGACAACAAAGTTCCCTGTGGTCTTTTAGTGCAGAAACTTCTGAAAATGAGAAAACGTCTGTTGCACCAGTGGTTTTGGCCTCAGCATGCATTTGTTTTTACACAATAAATGTGATTGTGAAGGGGAAAAAATGATACCATGAAGTATTGCCTAAGAGCAAATGCATTTCCAGATAACCAATGGTATCATTATTTTGCACAGATCAGCATTCAGTTGTATCATACTTCTGCTTTCAGGGTTTTAGAGGGGTCCTATTTGTTTTTTCACTTTTTCAACTTTTGTTAGACTATTAAGATCTGCAAAGTTACAAAGCTCAAAGTCCACTTCAAAAAGAGATATTTTATATTATTTTATATTATATTTTAACAGAAATCACTTTTCCAAAACTACAACAAATGACTTGTCTGGACTACAACGCATATTTTCCGGGATTTGTGATATCACAAATATTGAAGAATGGGACGAGACTTGGTTGAGCTGCACTAGACAAGGCAAAGAGTGTTATCACTATGTCAAAGACACGCTAGCTTTCCAAAGCAGATGAACTTAGAGTGGTTACAATCATCCGGGTTAACCAAGCCAACCAATCACAACACATTTCGTATTTCAGAAAGCAGGCCTTCATTTGATACAGGAACTATTTGAGCCATTTATGCCTGGGGAGAGAGGTGTTGTAATAAAATATGTGAAAAATAATGTGTTTTTCAAACAGCTTCGTATTAGAGAGCCTGTTCTAGTACAAACCCAGAACAAAATCAAGACTTTGTAAAAGAGCATAATAGGACCCTATTACATTAAGGTATCCAAAAATACAAGTAGTCATTGTGAATGTTAAAATATCTTTGATTGCAGTTCGTTTTGAAAAAGACTCTTTGTATGAACACTGAATTATGTGTAGCAGGGAGTGGACAAAGCCCTGGAAAAGTTTGCTGATGTTGTTACAACTGTACCATAACTAGAATATGACTTCACAGACCACAGCCAATCAAAAGTAAAATAACTCTTTGGCCAGATCCAATCAACAGTGCAATAACACCAGTTATTGAGGTCAAAATTATTGCCAGTGTTAGGGGGAAAGTTTAATATCTGAAACTTGGCAGTAAGGTTGCACATATAAAACTTAATTAGCAAAAAGTTAACTTAAAATTGCTCTGTTTTGCCATATGGAGTAACGCAAACAAAATTAAAGAAGTGTGGACAACAGCTTTCACCAATGCCCTTTTCTAGATTGTGGCAACATTCATCTTGTTTGAACAGATGATGACAATGAGTTGGAGCCATTTTTTCATATGATTAAATATTTTATAGGACCAGTGTCAGCCTAAGATGGCTATAGTCTATGCTGGGGTCTATGATCAAGTTTCCATGAAGATTGATGTGCGTATCCATGCCGAAATTTTGGTACTGATGCTAAAGCAATCTTGATTAATATATATATATAAAAAAAAGTAATTTATCTAAATCTAGTAGTCAAATTGCAGGGATGCACTACACAAACACAAAGTGATCTAAATGACCTTGATAGAATCTTGTGCATCAAATCCAGCACTGGGTTAAATTATATTCATTGTTGATTACTCAGAAAAGAGTGTGCAGGGAAAAGAGGCAGAGCACTAATCCCTGTAGACTAATGGGAGTTTCCACATCTGGCAGGTCTTAGGAAGGGTGGAGTGAAAAACAAGGGATAACACCTCAGCCTGGTCTGCTCAAGTCTTTGTTGAATATCAGCCTTGTCGTTCTTTGTCTGCTGGCAAAATCTCTATGTGTCTGCACGTGTCTTGTGTTTATATCATAACACAAGCGTCTACTGACGGGTTATGCCGAGTAAATTCCAAAGTTTATCTAAAAGTTTGAGCTTGGCATGTTGCAGCTGCTGTGAAGAATGCTTCATAAACTGAGGAACACTATCACTTGATAGCCCCACAGAAGACTGCTTTTATTCATTTCTCACAGGAGTCCTGACAGGGCTGGTGCTAACTGAAAACAGATTGTTGCAAATCTGCTGAGCATTAAAACATTACTGACTGTGGGTGATTAATAAATGGGGGATTGTTGTTTTGTTGTGTCATGTTTTGGCATGAATGCAGACAAGAATATTTTTTCTTCTTTTGCCTGAGATCTTAAAGGATAGAGCATAACCCAAAGACGTTGTTCAAACTAGCTATGTTTCCATCCAAAGATGTGAGTTTAACTTATGTGCAAAATTGGAATATCGCATAAAACAATTGCGAAAATATAGCACCGTTTCCATCCAATGAGTCAAAGAGAACAAAATCGTCACTTCCTGATAAACTGGAAATAAATATATCTAAGAAAACTAGGAGAAGCCACTGAATATAATTATTTTAACATGTAATACATTACTTTGGCTTCAGAGAGAGCAGATGTAACAGGAAATGTGGTCATTGCTTTTAGAGGTGCATGCCTGCTGTTTGGAAACGCAAGTCACATGACTTTTTCAATGCGCATGGTGGAATTTATTCTGTAAATGTGTTTCGATCGTAGTTTATGTGAATTTTTTATTGGAAAAAAGTTTATCCTACTTAGTTGTGTGCATACACTTTTTTATGTGCATTTTTAGAATGCTTTATCTTGGCATTTCCATCTAGCGTTTTTTTTTATGCGATAATCCAAAATGCACATAAAAATAGGTGGATGGAAACATAGCTACTGTCTAACCCTTACAGTACCATGGTGGTTCCTACTGCCATGATACCATGTTTAGAAACCAATAGGTACTGTTTTCTAAATGTAGTGTCACGGTCACACAATTGCAAAGTGATCCAAATGCCAAGTCATGCTTCAGTTGTATTCTTTGACCATACTCCCCTTGTCCTTCAAAATAATCCGACTCATCCTGCTTTTCTGTCTCAAGGGGGCTGACTCCCTATGTTCTCAAAAACAAACGACTACAATTCAGGACAATATAATGGTCATTCTTCAAACAAGCAAACCTTTCACCACAGAGACCTTTACCTCGCCCTTTCTGGCTCTCCACACTACTATGGGTCACTGCCTGAGGCATGTTAGAGTTTACACTTAAAATCTCCAATCTCAAATGACAATCCTTTTGACTCTTCAATGCTTAACTCGGTGAGGAAAATGGATCCATCAGGAAACAGTGGATATGCAACATCAAAACAGTGGGTAAGGGGATGTTGTGCACTCAGCAGGCCTCGATAAACTTTCACACATCTGGGAGCCAATTGATTTAATGGCCAAAAAGAAATATTGCTTCCTTCTTTCTCCAGTGTGTGCTCACCCTTTGAGCCTCCCCACGCTCCTCCAAAACGACTCTGGATTCCAGGAAAACATTGAAGTGGAGCTCTTGACTCTATAAATCAGCCTCCCCCTGTGACAGAGGAACCGGGGTTGAGACCAAGAGCCCTCCATCCCCCTTCCAAGAGGGGAAGGGGACGCCTTTACACACACCCCACCTGAAATTGCCTCTTCAAACCCTAGCGTGTCTAGTATCTTCAGTGTTATGGTCTGTAAAGCTTTTTATAACCCTAGCCAGACTACCACAGAGGTGCCAATGTCAATCCACTTCAAAAACAGACTCTTTTCAGACTCTATTCTTTTAACCATTAGTGTTGGTCCATGGCCATGGTGCTGCTACCACTTTACTACCTGTAATCAGCAGAGCTCCTGCTCCCTTTTACCAGCTCTGGTATGCCTCACTGATGGGACAAAGAGGTGATGACAGCAGCTCCAGACACAAGGGATGAAGGAGGGGTAGAGGACTAGATGTGTCAGGAAGTCCAAGAAGGACTGAGGTTGATTGTAATTGAAAGTGATTGCATGATTAAATAAGGTGTATGTGGTTCCACAAGGATAATAGAAGAAACTTCAACTGACACATCATAGAAGCCAAGCCCATGTGAACCATAACTTGTCCCCACATGTAGATTATAATAATTGATTATATCAAAGAGGTCGATTAGTAATGGGCAAGGTTCAACTCTCTGAATGACACATCCATCAAAGCATGTACACTCAATAACACAAGGCAGAAATTACATACATAACCAAAAAACAGTGAACATCCGCACACAGTTCTGAGGTCTTCTTGAAGATATTTTTTACCAGAATGGGGGGAAGGGTGGGTAGGTGGTGGCAGAGAAAGAGCATGAGTTTGCAGCTGATATTCTCTGTTACATGGCCCAGTAGGGTGGAGCTGCTGTGACCTGCCCCTCTCTCCCATGGGACGTTCTTACTGCAAACAAACCGATCCCCGGGCCTCTGGTCTAATGGGAACCAGACTTACCCCAGCACCAAGGCCCAGCAAAATCCCCTCGTTTTGCACACAGGCATCATGAGCTCCAGCTGAGGGATGCAGCCCAATTATTCCAAACAGTACTTAAACTATTCCCTCTCTTGTTTCCCACATTCCAGAGCTCCATGGTGTTCAACATTTTAGGCCATTCTATCTATCTATCTATCTATCTATATATATATATATATATATATATATATATATATATATATTTTGTTCAAGAAGGACACACCAAGTTGATTAGAAGTAACAGAAAAAACTTTGTTTTAAAAAAAAAGTTTCAAAATTGTTTCAAATATATGCCGTTCGAACACTGATGATATCAACAAATGTTTCTTGAGCAGCAAATCAGCATATTAAAATTCAGCTTTATCATAATTAATCTGAATAATTTCACAATATTACAGTTTATTTATTTATTTATTTATTATTAATATTATTATTATTATTGTTTTGATCAAATAAATGCAGCATTGCATTCTTCCTTCAAAAACATTTTTAAAAATCTTACCAACTTGAAACTTTTGTGTATATATAAGAAAAAAGGGTTCAATATGGCATGCATTTTGAAATACAGTGTAATGTGATGTTTTTTAGGGTTGAAGGAAATGGAAAATTTTATTTTCCCAACAGGGAGTACTGCATAAAGTTTTAGCATAAGAAATGTCATGTTTTTTTCTTCTTCTCTTCCTTCATGTATTTCTCACATATAAGTAAAGACCACCACTGGAACCCCTTCAAAAAACAAAGGTGCATGAGTCTCTACATAGAGTCATCAGTCTCTATCAGTCAGCTGTTCTAAACTAATCAAACTTCTTATCATGTTATTTCCTCCTTCTCTCCTTTCATCTCTGATTCATCTCTGTAGTTCCTGTTTTCTTACTTTCTCATCTCCTCTTATTCAGCCGTCTCTCTTTCAATCTCTCTTTTTTATTTTCCACCCCTCACATCTCTTTCGTTTCTTTCATCTCATTCTCCCCTCTTTTTCCATGCATGTCTCAAAGATTCAGTTTCTGTTTCTATCACTCTGTTAAACTACACCATAATATGCACTACTGTATTTGTTCTTGGCACAGTGCTGCTGTTACCTTCCTAGTAAGATCATTGGTTTGTGGAGGAGGTCTTGTGAGAGGGACTAAAGACAGCAGCTCCATGATATTGAGTTCAGTGGCAATCTAATGTGTAATACAATTAACTAATTTCCAGCTCCAGATGCCCTTGGCACAGGGCAGCACAGTACATTATGATTTTAGATTGTACACTGCTGGATGATATGAGCTGAATGATATCATTGTGGGGTTTATGGATCAGTAAATCTTTCTGCCAATCAAAGGTCCCACTCATTCCTAATGCTTTCATTGGTTTTTGGTCTACAGACCACTTTTTTACTCATACTGTAAGTGGTTCAGTTCTTGTGTGGTATGCCATATATGTATGTTCCTTTCAAACGGTGTATGTTTGCTAAGAATAATCATGGGATAATATCTAAAATATATTTAGGTATAATGTCATGTTTTAATGTCAACAATTTCATTGTTTCTTCTATATCTGAGCGCATAGACCAGTCCTGGCAAGCTCAGATTTTTTTCTTTTGCTTTCTCTCTCTCAAATGGTGTGTTTTTTGGTAGAGCTTTGTTTTTGGTTTTAAACTTGGTAGGAGTGGCCTAGACCAGACTTACTCTTCTGAGGAAGTGTGAATTCATATATTTGCATGTATGGTTTCTTGCAATGTCAGCGGAAAGGCTGATATAAACCTGCCTGCATGTAATCGTCACAACCTGTCTGTGATACATTATCGAATAAAGGTCAGGTGTCTGTAAAAGAACCTGTGGCTAAGTGCAGCCATCTGAGCTGTTTCTTTAAGAATGCAAAGTGTAACCAGAGGCATTGGATACCAGTTGCCTTATTGATCTGTCTTGAAAGTATTATCATAATCTCTTTAAAGCATCTGGAAACTCATTTAAGATCGATAAACTCCTTGGTCTCTTTCCTGTTTGTGATGTCTGTTTGCCTTTATGCAGCATATTCACATCACTGGCTTTTTACATTTTTAACAGACACATTAAACTGTTTTCTTGAATTTGGAACATAGGGTTTAATCATAATGTAATCTTCAATTTAAAGACAACTTTATAGTTGGGGGTGTTTTCAATCTTTTCCAAACTGAGTTCCAATGAATCTGCAAAGAAAAGCTCTCATGCATGCAATGCATAAAATGTGCTTTGTTAAATAGTTTGCAAGTGTGTTTTTCTCTTTATCCAGTATTCTCTTTCTGCATGTGCAGCTATAGGAGGCTCTATATGACATACAAATGAAATACATGTCACATACCCATCAGACTTTAGTGCATTCTAGCCTAACCCAATGCAGCCAGGTCAATTTCAAATGAATGTAATGGTCCCCCAATGAGATTTTGAAGCATGGACAAAACACAAACAGTAATAGGGAATGAAGCTCTGGGCATTCTTTTTTTATCATTAGGTTATTATTAGACCTGACATGCTCCATCAGTGCAGCTCAAATACACAGTATGATTTGTTCAGAAACGCATCCGTCGAGAATTACTTCATTACAGCATGACTTCTGGCCTTCCTTTGTCATTCTCCTCTTACAGGCCTCTCTTACTCTCACCAACATCTGCTACCACGTTTCCAGATGCTAAAGATGCAAGTGTTGAAATTAATTTCTTTATGGGGTGAAGATAAAAGAATTAGCATCCAACACTGACTATGTGGCAAAAGTGAGAAACAACAGAGTTGGGGCTTTTTAACACCCCTGAATCAATCTCCCAACGCTCTACTCACCCCCACCACTACCAGCTGAAATACTCAGGGAAGTGTTGGATTACTTTCACAAGGAGAACTTGAACCCCTTGATTTCCTGCCTGGTGATGAGGTCACCCTTCTCTGAGGGAGTGTCTGTGAAATGCCTCCTCCTCAGTAACAACCCAGCCCAAGAGTGGGGGCTGGTATAGTCAGAGACGCTTGGGAAGGAGATGGAGGAGATGAATGAGGGGGGCGGCGGAGGAGTGACGGAACTGGGCTCAGCAGGGGGGTCTGGAGGTGATGGTGAAGACCATATCTTCCAGGGTCTGGGCATTCAGCCCGAACTCAGTGTGATTTCACATTATGGCACATTTATGGGAATGGGAATTTATGGAAATTTTCAGTAACACTTGAGTGTGAGATCAGAATGTGATCGTCCGCCATCACAGATGGGTCCTTGAGCGACGGCTTACAGGCGGGAGGATCCATATTGCTGATGGATAAGTTGAAATAATGAATGATGCTGTACCATCCCCCCCCTCAGGCTCAATGCTTTTGATACAGATGGTGCGGGACAAAAACTGAGAGAATACTAAGCCTTTTGACAACTCCAAACCAGATGAAGGCCAAATCGCTTGTATGAATGTACTGTCTGTACGACATTCAATGAAATAAACCCAGTTACAGACTCTGTATGGGGCGTCCTGTCACAGTTGGGCTAATGTCGAGGCCGAGCACCTGGCATGCCATGCCAGCGGGTGGCTCCTTTTAGCTGGGGGCAAGTCGTGCATACAAAGCCATCTTGGTCGAGCTTGTGGTCCAGATGGAGCAGCTCTGTTGCCAAGGATGCCACTTTCCACTTTCTGCTCTAAAATGAAAAGGCTGGTCCTTCGAACAAAGAGTCATACACAGATGCATACATATCTCTTCATCTGTTTCGTACGCTAGCTGCCTCTCACGCATGAACGTTCGACCTCACACCATTTCAGACCCACGTTGCAGTGGAATAATGATGGTAGAGAGTCACACTCTCCCCATTTCCCCTTGAGACACGCATTCCCACTCAGCCCTGCATGGGCAATAATTGACTAATGCTTTCCAAATAAGCTCTTCAATGGCCATACCCAACATTGGAAGTTCCCTTCTCATGGGAGTCCTTTCTACTTTGAGAGGGAAAGGTTTGAGTCTGTAGTCTCCCACCACAATATGCTGATCACTGATCAGCACAGCTGTAGGTCAAAGGACAAAGAGCAAAATTCTTTCTCAATCTGGTTCAACCTGTATTCCGATTCCCATGCCATTTACACCACAAAGTGAACCAAGGTGTATTTGTGATTTTATTAATGGCTTTTCAAGAGGCCAGCCCTCTAATCAACAGATAAACTCATGGGAATGTGACGTGACCATGTGACCCGTTTGTTTTATTAAGGCTGCGGGGAAGGCGATGAGAGGTTGGGAGGAAAGGCATGAGTATCTGAGCTGTGCAAAGCATCCACTCAAATTTCAGGGCTCAAATGGTGTCCATTTGCCTCAAATTTCTCAAATTCCAAAGTCGATTGCTTTATGCATGCTCTTGTAACAGGTGTAATAGGTGATGCTTCTCTGGCTTTTCTCCTATTTCCACAGAGAATCCACAGCAGCTCTCAAGTGCAGGTCCGCATGACCTGACTTTCTCCCTTGGAAAGAGTGCAAGATCTGTCTGAGACAGAGCATTCTCACAGAAAGAAGAGAGGTTGGGATTCACTCTGAGTCTGAGAAAAACAGGCCTGTTGACTTTAATCTCTGCCTCAGCGCAGGGCTGGAAAGGGCCACAGGGGAATGACCAATAGTCCTTCTCAGTGCTTAATTTGTAAATTGCAAGGTCCCGGAACAAAGCAGGGTAACGGATCCGGCATGTGATTACAGGAGGGAGAGGTAACGGAACATTCGGGCAATCACATTGCTGGATCAGTTTAAGTGATTTTAAGAGCGTGCATCAGTTGCATTTAGGGTCGGTAAGGTCATGAAAATGCCATGCGATTTTAAACAAATTTCCAGCCCTAAAAAAGTTTTGAAAAGGTTGTGGAATTTTATTTTTCAAATCTCTGTGTAACTCTGTGCACTTCACATCAGCGCATCTCCTGCTGCAAGCTGTGATACAAGACTCACTCGCATTTCGATCGGGACACCTGACAGAACTGTCACTTGACTTGATTAATCGGGTAATTGATGCATTGTCACATAAATGTATAATTTGCACATTTGGTACTCACACACTCCACATGCTGTATTAGGCTATGTGCCCTCGCAGTCACATCCAAAGCTCACGCATATAAAGCCGCCTCGTGAGTATTAGCCAGTTATTTTTCGGAGTTTGTTGAGTTTACATTTACATTACAGTTATTCGTTTAGCTGACGCTTTTATCCAAAGCGACTTACAATTGCTATATATGTCAGAGGTCACACACCTCTGGAGCAACTAGGGGTTAAGTGTCTTGCTCAGGGACACATTGATGTCTTACAGTGGATTCGAACCCGGCCTCTCACACCAAAGGCATGTGTCTTATCCACTGCGCCAACACCACCCCATAAGCAACCAGATACACACAATATGATTTCTGATGGTTGTTGACAAATAAAACTGTTTCATGGCACACTCTACTAAAATCCAGGGGGGAAAGGAAAGAAAAAGGGGGGGGGGGGGGTCAAATATTAAAGAACACTGCGTCGTCAGTGTTTGTGTTGTATCAGACATGTGCAATTAACATTAGGCTATATGAAAAACAAGCTCAAATGGAGTTATCGTCTTTGGCCGGCGAATGAGGAGATCTGTGTTTTGTCCGCATCTGAGGCAAGTGCAGCGCATTATATGCTATCATGACCTTTTACAGGCTGTATAACATTTATTGTTGCTAAATGGGCACTTAGTTTTTCTTGTTGTTTAGTAAACTTGGCCAATGTCTCATGATATAAACGATAAAGCGCTTATGCACAGGATATTCAAAACGTACAAAAGTATATTGGCTAGATGGCAAAAAACGTACTTCTCCAGTCGTCAAACACACAAAGACATTAGCCTTTACAGACATTGTGTTTGAGTAAAGAAAATGCTGTACTATTCAAACAGTTATTTGTTTACCCTTGCTTTGGGAATATGTGGAGATCTGTCTCCTGCAGGCGGTGCGTCAATCTGAGTGAAGGCGGGGGAAGTGACGAGGTTTCGCTTAGAGCTTGAGGATCCAATGGAGTTATAAAGTTTCACTGACAAGCTCTTTTAAATACTTATCATTGGTTAAATATTTGTAAAACCCTCTGATTTAAAATAATAATAACGAATTATAATAGCGATATGAATTTTGGTAAATTTTTCACGGCACCTATCTGTCTGCCATACGGAAACGCCACCCCTGGAGGAGGGGGATCCGCCAAAATGAGGTGCCGGATCCGATTTCGGAGGTGCCGGATCCGGATCCGGCTTGTTCCGGCACAAATTAAGCCCTGTGCCCGGTTGCATGAAACTCCTTAAGTGAGGGTTTCCCTGAGGGAGAAAAAATCCCTGAGGTAAGGGATTTCATTAAGAGCGTTGCAAGAAACCTCTTAACTGTCATCCTTACCTAAGTGTTTATACTAAGTGTTTCACAGTAGTTTCTGACAACATACGGCAAAGATCGCCGCGGTTGCTATAGTTACTACCTCTAACAGTAAACCCTTGCTAAAATCACACTAGTATTAATGTATTTTTGCTATGGAGAGTACAAACATAACAGAAAACAAAAAAAAACGTAAACCAAACTGGACAGAGGACAAAAAGGCAATTATTGTTTTCGTAAGTGGTTATAATAATAATACTTTTCAGCCTTTCATCAACCATTCATCGTCTCCAAGGGATTATTACGATCGTTAAAAACACACCTTCGTATTTCCTCCTCTTCAATTAAGACAAAATCAGCCATCGTATTTTGAGTTTAAGTTGACTTAAGGGAGCTGTTTTGGTCCCTTAAATTTATTAAGGTGAAATGGTCACTAAGGATTTTGTAGCAACGCTTAAGGGAACACTTAGATAATTAAGGGGAAAAACTTAATAACAGCCTTAAGTTCCTTAAGGAAACCCTTAGGGTTTTTTCTTGCAACCCAAGTTTCACTA